>NC_134484.1:41232154-41414654 GCF_040206685.1 Ascaphus truei | reverse complement strand
CGGCTCCCCCCGCCGCAGCACAGGGCCCTCGCGCCGCAATACAGGGCCCCCTGGCCCTGCCGTAGCGCAGGGTCGTCCTGCCCTCCCCCCCCCATGCCCCCCCGCGCTGCACCGGGCCATCCCACCAGCCCCCGCAGCATCGGGGGCCCCCGCAGCAGCCATCATCCCCCTCCACCGCAGCACCACCCCCACCCTGCAGCCACATGCCTCAAAAATCATCCCCAAGGTAAGGTAAGGCTGATTTATGTATAAGTGTAGTGTGTGTGTGTGTGTGTGTCAGTGTGAGCAGTGTGTGTGCAGTGTGCAATGAGCAGTGTGTCAGTGTGTGCAGTGTGAGCAATGAGCAGTGTGTCAGTGTGTGCAGTGTGAGCAATGAGCAGTGTGTGTGCAGTGTGCAGTGTGTGTCAGTGTGTGTGCAGTGTGAGCAGTGTGTCAGTGTGTGTGCAGTGTGAGCAGTGTGTCAGTGTGTGCAGTGTGAGCAATGAGCAGTGTGTGTCAGTGTGAGCAGTGTGTGTGCAGTGTGAGCAATGAGCAGTGTGTCAGTGTGTGCAGTGTGAGCAATGAGCAGTGTGTGTGCAGTGTGAGCAATGAGCAGTGTGTGCAGTGTGCAGTGTGTGTGCAGTGTGAGCAGTGTGTCAGTGTGTGCAGTGTGAGCAATGAGCAGTGTGTGTCAGTGTGAGCAGTGTGTGTGCAGTGTGAGCAATGAGCAGTGTGTCAGTGTGTGCAGTGTGAGCAATGAGCAGTGTGTGTGCAGTGTGCAGTGTGTGTCAGTGTGAGCAGTGTGTGTGCAGTGTGTGTGCAGTGTGTGTGCAGTGTGTCAGTGTGTGCAGTGTGAGCAGTGTGCGTGCAGTGTGAGCAATGAGCAGTGTGTGTGCAGTGAGTGTGTGCAGTGTGTGCAGTGTGCAAAAAAAAATAAAAAATTTTTTAAAAATTTAAATATTTTTTTTTTTTTTTTTTTTTTTTTAAACGGGAGCCATGGGAAAACCGCATTATAACCGAATCGCGGTATAGCGAGGCGCGTTATAACGGGGTTTAGCTGTATTATCTTTGACTGTGCATACAATGTCTTGTATATAATTAAGTAATAATCCACTCAGAACAGGGCATTACTGGCCAATTCTGAGGGGATTATTACTATTATAGGCTAAATGTAGACTTTTTTCATAAATAATAGACCCTTTTGTATAGTTATATAGATTTATTTTATTAAAATAAAATGGTAAATACATGAATCCACCTCTATATACTCTTACACTGCAGACATCTATATCCACACACTCTGTGTACACACACACACACACACACCAGATCTACATACACACACACACACACACACACACACACACACACACACACACACACACACACACACACACCACCTCTACACTCAACACAGCACCTCTACACTCACAACACAGCACCTCTACACACACAACACAGCACGTCTACACACACACACACACACACACATACACACACAAAACACAGCAGCGCTACACACACACACACAAACTCTGCTGCTACACACACATGCTTCACCCATAAACACTGCTGCTGACACTGACACACACAAACACACACGCTGGAGCTCTATACGCACACACACACACACACACACACATCAGCTCTACACACACAACACACACACACAAACTGCTGCTAAACACACATACAACTGCACAACACACACAAACTGCTGCTGCTATACCCATAAACACTGCTACTGACACACACACACCACTAAAAAATGCAGCCACTTACTTCTTTGCAGACCCTCTCCCCCCCCAATTCAACTGAAACTGATCAGAAAATCTGAGTCAGCTCGGGAGGGGGAGGAGTCAACCCGTGGCTGATACTTTCTGACCAATCCCCTGCCCTGTCTCAGAGCTGTTACTTCATTCGGACCAATCCCCTGCCCTGTCTCAGCTGTTCTGAAAGCTGATTGGCTGGAAATAAACACATTGAAATCAACACATTGCAAGAAGCTAAAATTCCGGGCATTACTGATTGGATAATGCCCGGAATTTTAACCAATCAGAGAGCAGGGTTTTCAATATTGCCCTGCATTTTACTGCTTTAGCCTATAATATACTGTATAACCCTGTTCACTTAATGTAACCATGTATTTTTAACCACGTATTTGCTATCATAAATCTTTGCTCGGGGCATACTTGAAAATGAGAGGTAACTCTCAATGTTTTACTTCCAGGTAAAAGATTTTATAAATAAAATAAATAAATACTCGTGAGTTCATCCATGGAGAAATATAATGATAAAAAATTACGCTAAAATATATGGATTCACTGATAATTATTGAGAGTGTTATAATGTAGCATAGTAATCTACTCATCATCCATGTTGTTGATAGGGTTAGTGTTAAAGTTTGAAATCATTATGGCTGTATTCGGGCCCACACTCCAGTTCAACAAATGGTGGCTATATTTAAAAAGGGAGCTACCAGTACATCACAACCAGGGAATTACAGACCTGTAAGCCTGACATCAATAGTGGGGAAGCTGCTTGAAAGTGGATTATGGGATAATATTCAGGAATACCTAATGGAAAACAAAATTATTAGTAATAGTCAGCATGGATTTATGAAGGATAGGTCGTGCCAAACTAACCTTATTTGTTTATTTGAGGAGGTAAGTAGAAATTTAGACCTGGGTAATATAGTTGATGTGGTCTATTTAGACTTTGCAAAGGCTTTGGATACGGTTTCACACAAGAGGTTAGTGTACAAAATAAAGCAAATTGGACTATTACTAAATAAAGAAAAAATATTTGCACCTGGATTGAAGACTGGTTGAAGGATAGACAACAGAGGATTGTAGTAAATAGACAAAGACCCCAGAAGACCCCAGAAAGTGACTAAATTGGATTACAAATTACAGAAGAAGAAAAAAAAGTAGACAAAGACTTTGGATTTTTTTTTACCTGGTTCCTTTTCGTGGATTGGTTCGAGAGCATGCGGTGTCCCTGGGATTCGGAGGGTGAAGACATCTAAAGGTAAGGAAAAATATTGAATGTATGTTATTTTTCTTTTACAGGTTTTTATTTTTATTTTTATTGTGATTGATTTTTTTTTTATGCCCATTCATTACCCCTGTATTTATGTATGTCTCTATGGATATACATACATACAGGGGACAATCAATGGTTGTTTGTGCAAATGCTTGTTTTTATGTATTTTAAATGCATTTTGCTTGTTTGTTTAGAAATGTTTGGGCAATGTAATTTTTATTTTTATCAAGTAAGATGTCATTTTTAGTGGTGTTTTAAATTGTTTATTTCAGGGTGGGGCGGTGCTTGCTTTTTAATAGTTGCTTCTTTTTGTTAGTTAGATTTTGTGTGATAGTGGTTACTTTGAGCTTTCATTTATTTCATAATGGTTTGTTTTTGTGTTTTAATTGAGAATTGTGGAATTTATTTTGGATTGGATTAATTGATTGGTGGTAATTTAGTTCTGTTTACGTCTTTATTTCTTTGTAATTTCTGATTGTATGGATGGCATTGGATCTTGTTTGTGATTGTTTCTTTTAGTTTGACCATTACTGGCATAGTGTTAAATGATGCACAGATTATATGGGCATCATTTACCCACTGTTCCATTCAATTGTTTTATTGGCATTTATCTATTTAATTGGCTATGTGGTGTATTTTATTTTGCTATGTTCTGTTTGGTTTTGCTGTTTAATGTTTTTTTATGTGGCTATCTAATGTGTTTTATTTGGACCTGATTATTTAATCCTTCCCCATTTCTTGGTATATTGGTCAATCATGCACATGTTATATACAGGCTCAATGCCAGAACCATCCTTCCTCTAATTACAGAGGTAAATAAGGATTTTAATCAGTTAGTGTTAGGACCTGCGATATTATGGTCATGCCTTGAAAGTGGCTCGCAGGCTTATACGCTTTGGCCAAAGGGTTAACTAAATGACCATTTTTCAAGAGATATATAGGTATTTCACTGTGTATTTTTGTCACATTGGATGTGCTTTGGACTTCCTTGTTTCTTGTTTTATACAATTAGCCACGCACAGTAGAACTCCCTTTGACACTTATATACATATATGTACATATATATATATATATTTTGTGGTAATTTTGGGGGGATTCTGAGAGCTTGCTGCGTATCTGCGTGTTTGTTAACATAATATATTGGCATGATGTACCAATGAATGGGTGAAGGGCGGGTATAGTGGGTCCCGAGTGGGTGGTTAGGCCTCCCGGGTGGGTAGCGGGGCAGGGTGGGTTAACCCCTTAATTACTATTGAGGTTATTAACCGCTAAGGTGATTAAGGGGCTAGGGGCCATTAGAATGTATTTATTATGTTTTCTTGCTGACATCGGAGGACATGGACCTGCAGTAAGCTGACGAGGATGCCCTTCATATTGCAAGGGGTAAGTAGAACGGTTTTATTTACTTTATTTATGCTTGCTAACGTTGTGATTAATTATGGGCAAATAATCTATTATTCATATCTGGATAATAGTTATTTTGCCCATTACTGTACAGTATGTGTTTTGTGGGGGGAGGGAAGGGGTATTTATTTAAATATATATTGGGTTATGACAGCAGGTGAGTATCCGAGCCGATAGAGGAGGCAGAACTCGACCGTCGCTACCTGGTGCAGTTGCTGATGTGCTAACATGTCCAAAACATGCCATGCTTTTAACATTCTAATTTGATGTACGTGTTATACTCACCTGCAGTCATAACCCAATATATATTTTTAATACTACACTATGAGGCTTTGCGCTGTTTCTCTTTTTGATTTTTTGTATTAGCTTAATGGTTTGTGGAGCCAATCCATGAAAACAGCAGCAGTAACCGCACAGCCTAAACACTGGAATCCACAGGTTTTTGTCTATACACTTATTATTTTTTATACACAGCACCAATTTGGTTTAAAGTTGAAATCATAGCTTTTTCACTTATTACATTACTTTTTACATTGGTACTCTAATTCACAAATGTAAAGATCACATCACTGTCCTGAGCACGGTTTTAATTCACTTCTTTGTATTTATTTAAATGTAGGACATGTTATTTTTTGACATACAGAATTGGTTCTTCAGGCCTGTGGGGACCAACAGGGACCACCCGAGGACCCCCTGATGCCCACGGGGCCCACCCGAGGACCCCTGGATGCCCACGGGTCCCACCTGAGGACCCATGGGGACACCTGCAGGGAAGAACCGGGGGCCCCACAGCTGTGGGGGCCCCGTGGACCCACAGGGACCACCCAAGGGCCCCAGACACCCATGGGAACCACCCGAGGGCCCCGAGACCCCAGTGGGAACCACCTGAGGGCCCCATTGGGGCCCACGGACATCTGCAGGTACCACCTGGAGGCCCACAGAGCCTAGCTGGCACCACCTGGAGGCCCCCAGACACCCATGGGTACCCCCCGGTGTGCACTGTGGGGCCTGCGGACAAACTACACTTACTAGCGTAGATGAGTAGCGGGTCTCCGGAGCTGAACCGCGTTGGTTTCAGGTCTGGGACCCCCTACTTCCCGAGATACAGGTCGCGGTACGGGGTGCCGGTATCTCCTATGCACGGTCACGTGATCGGGATATCTCCATCGACATTCTACGACAAAGAGTAAAACCCCAAATTGATACACCTATCGCAAGACATATGAATGATGCTCACAAGGGTAATCTCAATTATATTTATTTAGTGGGAATACAACATTTATCTCTCACAATAAGAAGGGGAAATTGGAATAATGAATTACTCAAATGTGTATCAAAATAGATTTATAAATGACAACCCCTACATCTGAAGGGATTAACTAAAGATTAAAGTTTTTTCCTTTTATTTAATCACATAAAATCAGAACAACTATCATAAATAATGTATTAAAAAAACTGTATATATTTAAAGCATATGACAATAATAAATAACGCAAAAATTATTTTAAAGGGCAGACACGTTCAATGAAGATTTAGTGAGATAATTCTTTATTTAGAACTGAAAGTACAGAGATAAAATCAAGTTATAATTTATTAAATACAGTTTATCAAGTCATACTATGTGAAAATAATTTCAAAATTGTTATTTAATATATTTTATTAGACAATATAAATCCACATGGTACTCTGCAACATCAATACAATCATCATTTAAATTAATAGCAGGTATTTAAGGATGTAAGATATCTTTAAACACAAGGGATATTCCACTTAAGTACATCTGAAATACATGTCTAAAATACTAACTATATACTTAACAAGCAAAACAATGAGACAATAAACATGAGCAGAAATCACAAATATTCACATTTATACTAATCGCCCCTCATCCACCCGCCTCCCCCCCCCCCCCCATAATTAAATAAATATCTAAAACACTGGATAGAAGAATAAAGGCTAAATGCTTATTTATTATTTGTCCTCTGACCTTTAGTGGAAAATAATCTGCCATCACTTGTAGACAAATACTGTACATGTCAGGTTTTGTCTGACAAAATAGGAATTAGGCAAATGAAAGACGGGAATAAGATTGATAATTTACTATACCATCTCAAATATTGACTGTCACCAACAGTACATTAAGAAATAGCCAGTAGGTAAATTAATATTAGATACAGAAGAATTAAGTTGTTAAAAATGTTCACGGACAATAGTATAATCATTTAAAATAGGTTTTAGCTATGAGTATCCTCTGCAGAGATAGAAAGAAATCTGCAAGGGTATTTGGTGCCCGAGGCGAACTGTCATTCTTGTTCCCCCCCCCTCCCCTTCACATAGATTTTTAAAAAATATGTTATATCCCCATTCTATCTCTCCCACCTTTCTCCCCATTCTCTCTTACCCCCTCCTCATCTCCTCTCCTGACCCCCTTATCCTCTCACTCCCCCTTCCTCATTCTCTTACTCCCCCTCCTCATGCTCTCACCCCTCCTCCTCTTACCCCCTTCTCTTCTCACCCTCAATCTCTCACCACATCTCATTCCCTGACACCCTTCATTCTCTCACTTGCCCACTCATTCTCTCACTCCCCCCCTCATTCTCTCACTCCCCCTCTCCATTTTGCTTATCCCCCCGCATTCTTTCACTCACTCCCCCTCCTAATTCTCTCAACCCTCCTCCTCTCACTCCCTCATTTTCTCACCCCCCCTCTCATTCCCTCACTTGCCCACTCATTTTATCACTCCTCCCCCTCATTCTCTCACTCCCCACACACTTTAAAAATGTCTACCTGAATGGCTGTGGTCCTAAGGTGGAGCAGGGGAGGACCTGCACTGGAGCAGCGCCAGACACCAAAAGTCAGTAAAGACTGGAACATGCTCCTCCCCGACCATCCTCCTCCTTCTCCGCCACCCTGCTCCAATCCCACTCTTCACTGTCCTCATCCCCCTCTGCCGGTCGTCATCCCCCTCCGCTATCTTTGCCCCCCAAAATGTGCTGCCCTAGGCACACATGGCCCTGAGAGAATGCTAAAGGGGAGAAAGAGAGAAAATATGAGAGTCCTGACTTAATCATGAAATTAATTGAAAAATGTGTGCGTAGAATAGTTTAAAGCCTCAGTTAGAGCCAGGCTAGCAGTTAAATTGGGAGCTTCTCACCAGTATCTAACAAATAGAAACAAAATAAATAATCCACACTAGATTAATCTCATTTCACTATATTAAGTAATATTGTAACTAATTGTTACATCCAAGTTTTTAATGAGAGGAGCACTGTTATATGTTTTTTAATGTCGCACTGTATATAGGAAAAAAGCAAGGTACTGCCTTGTATTTAATGAATTACAATACAATACATTATTCTGAAGATCAGATCCGCAGTGCCCATTGCCTTGTTTTTTCTTATGATCAGTTGCTTATAGCGATAGCAGCAGGATTACTCCTGGGATCTGGGGCACTGGTAGCTAAGTATTCAACGCTCTTACTATTGAGTTTCTATAGTGAGTGCTCCTATGCAGGGCCGCCAAGAGGGGAAGACAGTCGGGACTGCAATCCAGGGGTCCCATCTGCCCCCCCCCTTGCTGGCAATGCTAGAGTTTATTGCCTGCAGGCAAGAAGGGCCCTCCCCTTACCAAGCCCAGTACCCTCTTATACCCCCTCCCTAGGCCCAATACCTCCTACATCTGCCCTCCCCTGGCCCAATACCCCTACATGCCCAGTACCCCCAGTATCTTCTATATTCCCAGTACTTCCTTATACCCCCTCCCCAGACCCAGTACGCCCCAGACCCAGTACTCCTTATACCCCTCCCTAGGCCCAGTACCTCCTACATCTGCCATTCCCAGGCCCAATACCTCCTTTTACCTCCTTCCCAGGCACACTTCCCCCTCCCCAGGCCCTGTACCCCCTTTAACCTTATCCCCAGGCTCAGTATCCCCTTATACACCCCTCCCTAAGCCCAGTACCTCCTACATCTGCCCTTCCCAGACCAGGTACCCCCTACATGCTAGTACTCCCTTATACCCCCCTTCCAGGCCGGATGAGGCCATGAGGCACTATCTAGCAGGAATGCATTTCACCCTGGTGACAGATCATGTTCCCCTACTCTGGTATATGGCCCTCCAACCTTTCATGTTTGAGATCGAGCAATGGGCCAGCAATAAAAATTCAAGTTCTGACTATATGTATCGAGAAGGGGTGGAGGGTCGGGCTTCAGCCATGTGGGGCCCCAGCCTCACACAAACAGGGGAGGAATCTGACAGGGTAGATTCCATGTTTGAGAACTACATATAGGAGATGTATATATAGAGGTTGAGCCCAGCACTGAGGAGGTTAATCTCAACCTTAAAGCAGGCTGACTTAATTAGCCAGCTGGCTCGTTAGGAACATTTAAAAGAATGTAGCTCTCAGTAGTCTGTGTTCTGTGAAACAAGGTGACAAACAGCCTAGATCTCGGCTGGAGGAGCTAAGGAAGCCCTGTAACAAGGCCTGTCTGATTTGGACTCGCTCTTTGGTCCAGGGAGGTACACCCCATAGAATGCTGCTATATCACACATAAAACAGAAAAAACAGATAATCTGCAAAGAATATTTCATATGAAAGCCTATATAAGGTACAGATGCAGCGGCCGTTATTCGAACATTTCACTGAGTTGTTTTCGTGTGCTCTGCTGTATTCCATGTAGAATTCACACAGCCAATCAGACCAGGCACACATGTTTATCGCGTTGCTTTGTTTGAATTTCATGGATTCTTCGCATATCTGTGGCAGAAATGAATGAATTGTAATGTGTACAGTATTGTGCTACTGTGCCAATTTCAGGTGTTTAAAAACCAGAACACTAAAATGCCATCTTAAGGCGGTATGGTTGGAAGAAATCCCACGCCATGACATGGGTATTCTGAGGTATTTACCGCGTGAAATGTTCGAATAACGGCCACTGCATACATGGGCGTCCGCAGGGGGGGGTAAGGGGGGGCGCTTGCCCCCCCCCCTGGATCCTGGGCTGCCAACAGCGGGGGACAGAGGGCACTGGCGTGACAGGATTTAGCGCGCTCACGATGTGCAAGGAAGCACGCGCGTATCTTCCCTGCTTCCCCCCCCACCTGGGGCTTCCCCCCCCACCTGGGACCCCCCCTTTGTCCCCCCGAGCCCGCTCACAGCACTTCCTGTGCCTGCTGCTAGTGAGTGCGTGACTGTCCGTGACGCAGAATCTTCCCGCTCCTCTACTGGTGGCTGCGCAGTGTCCCCCCTTCTTCCCCGGGTCTCCGTGGCTGCTCACCCGCCCAGGGTGATAGTAGGTAGGTGCAGGGGTGCGGCCGCCAGGGGGTGGAGGGGTTGCCTCCTGTCCTGGTGCTCCCTCCTGCCCTGGTGCTCCGCTCCCTCCCGTCCCCAGGCACTTACATCCAGCGCTGCATCTCTTGCTCCACTTTGTGTGTGTGTGTGTGTGTCTGTCTGAGGCGTGTGTGTGTGTATCTGAGGCTGTGTGTGTGTGTGTGTGTCTGAGGCTGTGTGTGTGTGTGTGTGTGTCTGTCTGAGGCGTGTGTGTGTGTGTCTGAGGCTGTGTGTGTGTGTCTGAGGCTGTGTGTGTGTGTGTGTCTGTCTGAGGCGTGTGTGTGTGTCTGAGGCTGTGTGTGCGTGTGTCTGAGGCTGTGTGTGTGTGTGTGTGTCTGAGGCTGTGTGTGTGTGTGTCTGTCTGAGGCGTGTGTGTGTGTGTGAGGCTGTGTGTGTGTGTGTCTGAGGCTGTGTGTGTGTGTTTCTGAGGCTGTGTGTGTGTGTTTCTGAGGCTGTGTGTGTGTGTGTGTGTGTGTGTCTGAGGCTGTGTGTGTGTGTGTGTGTGTGTGTATGTCTGAAGCTGTGTGTGTGTGTGTGTGTGTGTGTGTGTGTGTGTGTGTGTGTGTGTCTGAGGCTGTGTGTGTGTGTGTGTCTGAGGGTGTCTGAGGCTGTGTGTGGATGTGTGTGTGTGTCTGAGGCTGTGTGTGTGTGTGTGTGTGTGTGTGTGTGTGTGTGTGTGTGTGTGTGTCTGAGGCTGTGTGTGTGTGTGTGTCTGAGGGTGTCTGAGGCTGTGTGTGGATGTGTGTGTGTGTCTGAGGCTGTGTGTGTCTGAGGCTGTGTGTGTGTGTCTGTCTGGTGTGTGTGGCTGTCTGGTGTGTGTGTGGCTGTCTGGTGTGTGTGTGGCTGTGTGTGTGTGTGGTGTGTGGCTGTGTGTGGCTGTGTGGCTGTCTGGTGTGTGTGTGTGGCTGTCTGGTGTGTGTGTGGCTGTCTGGTGTGTGTGTGTGTTTGGCTGTCTGGTGTGTGTGGCTGTCTGGTGTGTGTGTGTGTGTTTGTGGCTGTCTGGTGTGTGTGTGTGTGTGTATGTCTGAAGCTGTGTGTGTGTGTGTGTGTGTGTGTGTGTGTGTGTGTGTGTGTGTCTGAGGCTGTGTGTGTGTGTGTGTCTGAGGGTGTCTGAGGCTGTGTGTGGATGTGTGTGTATGTCTGAAGCTGTGTGTGTGTGTGTGTGTGTGTGTGTGTGTGTGTGTGTGTGTGTGTGTGTGTGTGTGTCTGAGGCTGTGTGTGTGTGTGTGTCTGAGGGTGTCTGAGGCTGTGTGTGGATGTGTGTGTGTGTCTGAGGCTGTGTGTGTCTGAGGCTGTGTGTGTGTGTCTGTCTGGTGTGTGTGGCTGTCTGGTGTGTGTGTGGCTGTCTGGTGTGTGTGTGGCTGTGTGTGTGTGTGGTGTGTGGCTGTGTGTGGCTGTGTGGCTGTCTGGTGTGTGTGTGTGGCTGTCTGGTGTGTGTGTGGCTGTCTGGTGTGTGTGTGTGTTTGGCTGTCTGGTGTGTGTGGCTGTCTGGTGTGTGTGTGTGTGTTTGTGGCTGTCTGGTGTGTGTGTGTGTGCCTGCATTTAGACAAAACATGTGTCATTGCGTTCCCACTGCAACAGTTGCATAACTGTATAACTCACAACCAATTACCAGTAGACGTAAAGGTCAGTGTTACATGAGTTTACATTTTTTTTCCTCTTTGTTTCTATTTATTCCCATACTGTATAATTTTTTAATATTTAGCCCCTATCTTCTGAGCCATGGAATGCAATGTATTATTACGCATGTCTTATTTATTTCAAGGTCACCATATGATATTTAATGGCTTTTCATTGATTTGTGTAATCAAATTTGGGATGCTTGTACTTTCAGTGTCTGCCATTACTCATGTCTTTCATTTATTTCAAAGTCACCAGGGGATTTTCAATGGCTTCTGTGATTATACGTCAGATTTCTGAATCTTCTGTAGTTTCTGTCCTCCAATAGCTCTTGAAAGCAGATAACAACCCTGTGTCCTATAAGGTATGGTCTACACTCCGTATATGGTCTTCATGCCTTTTACAAATGGAATGATCATGTATGTGTAGCCCTGGTAAGAAATGGGGCTATAGTTCTATCCTCCTCCTGGTATAATCCCTGGTAAGGGCAGGTTGCCAGGAGTTATCATGGGTTTCCCCCACTTCAAGCACTGCCCTGAGTGGTGGAGGTAGGTCACCTGACCCTGTGTCAAAGCAAGAGACACAGGGGCGGTGCCTGCTGAGATCATAAAAGAGCAGTGCAGTTCCTATTTAGTGTGTCTGTTCTGTCAGTCTGACAGTAGTGATAGTGAGTTAGGAGGAGAGGAGTGATCAGCTCATGAGTAGAGCTCATCTAGCTATAGTTAGTGAGGTGGAACCAAGTACCTCTCAACCTGCATAGGGGGTGAGGGAAGAGCTAGCCCCACTCTGGATGCCTTTGGTCCAGAGTGGTGGCAGGGAACATCACAAGGGAGAACAGTCAGTGGACTGTGCATCAACTGTACCTGTCGGCTGCTGCTGCTGCCCAAGAGAATAAAGAGACTGCTGCTTTTAAAGATAACCCTGTGTGAGACTGGAATCTCTCATCCAGGTGGGGAATCTCTGTGGTAAGGATTCCACCCCGCATTCCTGGGGCTTACTATAGATGGAGGCGCTGCACCATTGAACCAGAACGAACGCATCCACCCCAGTAACCTGTTCCTGTTATCCCCCATGTCATCGCGGGAGACTCAGGCCTTCCTGTTGCCAGCAGGTATGCACCACACAGAGACACCTAGCCAGACCCCAGAACACCTTAGGGGACCCGATCTGCGATTAAGGGGGGGAAGATGGGCTAGATTTGGAGGTGCTGCTGAAATTGCTGAGATTGCTGAGAGCAACAGGACAGGTTTTCAGTGAGGCAGAGCTGAAAGATGTAGGTACACTTTCAGAGCAAGCGCTGTAGAAGGAAGGGCATTTTTGCAGACTAGGGGTAGTCAGGAGAGACCGTCCTCTCGCACAGTACACCCTAGGTGCCCTAGGAGGGTGATGTAAATTTGGATAAAGTGGCTATAGCTGTTCTAGTCGCCTTGAGGCAGATAGTGTAGGATTCCTGTGGGGGTAGCCTGTTAACAAGGTCAGGGACTTCAGCATAGGGTCTGCAGTATGAGTGGCCAAAAGTAGGTTGACGCCCAGTACTTAGCAAATGCCAAGTACACTAGCCATTCTCCAGGAAACACACCACAGAGTGCTTGTTATGAACCGTAAGCGAGTGCGGTGTACAAGGAGAGAGTTCTGCTTAGCCTGGGGTATGCCATGCATTATATTCATTGGTTAGAACACCATTAAGTGTAGTAAGTGTCTAGGAACGAGTTACACCATAGACACTGAGAGTAGCGCTATCGTGAGCTTAGAGGGCTCACTAAAGATGGCGGTGAGAGATACATGTACTCTGCGGGGCATGGAGGGAGGTTAAAATGGTGACAGTTGCGTCATTCACTACAACGCGGGTTGCAGCCGATCCAAAATGGCGACTCCCACCAAGCCTAGATCGAGCACGTGCTGCGTGCAAGTAGGCTGTAAGAGAAATGTGGCGAGAGATGTGCAGGGGTTTGGCACCAAACCCAGATCCCCAGCCAAAAGAAGGGAGCGGCGCGAAAGCCGAAGCCACACCCACCTGTGCAGTGACTGGCCGACGGACGAAGCCAAGTCACACAAAGAGAGAGAGTGCCCTTCCTCTTGTTTCCACCAGAGGGAGGGGGCACACCAAGAACCAATCCCCACAGTCCTCCCCAGCGGAAGGAGGGACAGGAAGTGAGGCTGAGGAACTTCACTTATGCTTGACTGGAGAAGGAGAAGGAGCTAAGTCTGAGACCAGTAAGCTGAGCGAATCAACCCCTGCGCAAAAAATGGCTGACTTAAGCGTGACCACTTATCAGCTTCCAGGAGGCTTCCTGGTTGTGCAGGTTGATGGCCGAGAATATCTGCGGTGCCTGTGCGTCCAATGCAGGTCACCCGGACTGGCCACAAGTACAACGGCACGGTGCCAAAAGTGTGGCACGATCTACCTCTGGCCTATCGAGCCATGCCCTATGGTAAAGACCCCGCGAGATGCCTCTCCAGCAACGCTGATCGAAGTGGAGGAGGCGGATGCGAAGGCTGCCCTGGTCCTATATATCACCCCTGAGGTAGGGACCCAGTCCCAGCAACCAAGAGATGTCCCGATGGAGGAGAGATTAACCGCAGTGGATGTACCGGAGCGGGCCCATTTCGTACCCATACACACTGGCGGTGCCGCAAGGACTCGAGGTGATTCCCCAGCGGAGAAGCCATTGCAGTCCTCGTCGGATGAGAGAGACAGCCTGTCATCGGTGGTGATGCGCCGGCCGGCGGACCACCCCAGCTGTAAAGAAGAAGTCCCACTTACCCCTGAGATGGAGCAGACGAGTCTGGAGACCCCCAGACGGCAAGCGCTGGTGCGGCCTGAACCACGTAGAAGTCCCACGGCCGTGGCGACTCCCAGTGCGGCAGAGATGGGATCCGAGACGGCTCCGGAGGAACCGCCGAGCATCGCAAGACAGCGGAGTGGTAAGAGGACACCACCACCCCCTTATTCCTGCCAGGTGAAGAAGGAACCTGTGGAGAGAGAAGGGCTTGAGGCCTACCTACCCGTCCGTGACCCTGATGGTCCACCACCGCCCCTTCCGGTCCTCGACGCACTTCCGGTGCGAGACCAAGGAGCGGATGGAGATTCCGCGATGACCAACGATGACGTCACTTCCAGGTCAGACTGGCGCAGAGGCCCAGAAGCGTTGATTGCTTCCATAAGGAGAGCTGGGCTGGAAGCCGAGTTCAAAGAGTTTAAAGCCCAAGTAGCTAAGCGGGGAGCCCGAAGTGCTGCCGAAAGAGCCAGTAAGAAAATACCTACAGGTTGTGGCATCGCCTGACTCAGAGACACTGTAATGGACTTTGGCGATCCCATGGTCACCGCCCCTAGCATCATTGCCCCGGCCACTGCTCCTGCCCCGTCACGTGTCGTGCCACCGGGTCCTAGTGGGAGTAAGCTGGATAAGATGCCCAAATTTTCAACAGATTGGCGGGATTGGGTGACAAGTGATGAGGGTTCTGATGGGGAGATACCATTGTCAAGTGTTGTACATGTATCTAACCCCACTGTGTTTAATCCTGTGCCTAGAGGTAGGGCCTGATGGTCCCAGTCTACTGCAAAAGCGGGTCCCGTAAGTCCCAAACCACCTAAGATGAACCCCACGATCTATAAGAATGTCATTAGAGTGAGGCGCAGAGGCTCGCACTCTACAGAGGCAGCGACATCCGGTGTATCTTCCAGAGCAGAGTCTGAGGAAGGTATGAGTGTGTCATCCTCATATGAGCACGGAGATAAATGGTGGGCACCGTTATTCACAGGGTATCATGAGGGGATGGACCGCACCAGATTTGTGTTAATAAAGAAAGATATTGTAGATCACTGGTGGGACGTAGGCACCTATTCTCCACAGGAGGTTACCGACGAGTTAGATAACAGGTGGAGAGAAATTATGCAAAAAGTGATTACCCCCAAAGGCTCATCTATTCTGTACGATGATGTTGCGCCTGAGGAGCCAAAGTTCTGGGTACTGCCAGGAAAGGCTGGGAACCGGAACCTTACTAAATTAAGTAGGGCAGACAGAGCCATTGCGGCAAGATACCGGCAATCTCATGGATATGAGTTTCCATACGTGCCAGAGCCGATATTGCAGGAGATCGAGGACCAGAGAGACACATGGCTGAGAGATGCAGTACTTGAACACTTGAGGATTAAGGGCCTCATGCAGTAAGCGTTGATAAGGGAAATATGGCCATGTTATAGCCAAAATTGGGTTTGAGATTCAGTAAGCGCCGATAAGTGCTTCATATCGCCAGGTTTCGGAGCCGATAATTTGGTTATGGCCAGTCGCCTGCCGATAAGCCTGTTTTCGACACTGATCGCCACTTTTTTAAATCGGCTGGATTCAACAAAAAAAAACAGCTTATCGGGGCTGATCGGCACTACGAAATTGAGATGTTATGGCCGATTTCTCCCGCCAACTAAAGTTGGCATTTTGGACGGGAGAACGATCGCTAAGGCTGCCGGAACGGCACTTAGAAAAAAAAAATCTTCTGTACATCAATGGAAGTCAATGGAGCGGGGACGTATAACAGTATAGTACTGTTTACGTTTCATTGCTCACAATACAAGGGGGATTTGCATTACAGTGTGGGGGCATTCCCTGCATTGTGTCACAGCTGATGTGTCTTATTTGCATAACATTCGACTTTTACATGTTTTCAGCATTTGCGGGTCACATTACTCATCATGTGATGATGTGGCAAGGGAAAATACTATACTACACTCTTAAAGGAGAACCTCACATCATATCACACATTTTACTCAACTCAGCGACAATTATTTACATGATGTTACACATGTCACACATACACAGTATATTCATCTTCCTTTACATTACACAATGCTTGTAATGTGACACGCATCTTTAAACGTTCATGTACATCTGTCTTCTCATGTTTACATATACTTTTGGGTCCTCCCTATTTTCATGACGTCACTTATTGGACGCTCAATCACATTGCATGTTTACATTGTAACCGTTGCATTACAAGCACTTCAACCTAACTTATACGCACATGTACAGTAATTCATCATTGGGACACCTTGTAAACTCATTCTATACCAACTATCCTCCTTACACAAATGCATGCATATGCACACGACTATTCATTGTTGCCAACATGTCACAATAACATGGATAATTACACATGTTACACAAAACTTTTCCCACGTCAATCTCAGCCTTTTTGTCTCATTACATGACTGACTCTTGCGTTCACAAGTGTTACATGCATTGCACATGCAACTATTTATTTGCAAGCAATCTTTGTACAAAGCTTCACGTCACATCATTGCCAAATATCATCATTCCCTGCAGAATACACACAACAAATACTTAGAACAACAAGTGCACACAGCTTGCCACAGAAGTACTTTATTATGTTAATGTAACACCTTGCATTTTACTATGTCACCTGACATCATCACATACCTATTTAAAGGACGCACATTACCTGCTCATTCACAGCTACTCATTTCAAAATGTTGCGAATGTTTAGGAGACGCAGGAACATTCTTTTCTATGACATGCTTGCTGATCAAGAGAATGATATAGGGCAAGGTAGGGACACACCGAGGGACAGTGACAGTGACGCGGATACGACAGGGACAGGGAGAGGGACAGGCCGAGGGACAGGTAGAGGGACAGGAGATCAGAGGAGAAGACAGAGGAGACAACTTGTGCCTCGTCCGCGTCTGTACAGGGAGAGAACCCTGTTAGATGGGATGAGTGAGGAGGAGATTGTAAGTCGCTATCGTTTGAGTTCAGCAGCAATCTTAGCTCTTTATGAGGAGATAAGGGGGGATTTAGATTTTTTCACAGCCAGAGGTCGTGCAGTCCCTGGGCTTGTTAAAATGCTGTGCTCATTACATTATCTTGCTTCCGCGTCATACCAGACAACTGTGGGCATAGTGGGCGGGGTCTCGCAATCTACATTCTCGCGGGCCTTGACCCAGTTTCTCTATGCACTCAATAGACGCGCTAGGAATTATATTCATTTTCCTACAGAGGCAACAGAGTGGCTGGAAGTCAGGACTGGCTTTTATAATATAGCAGGGATACCATCTGTGCTGGGTGCAATCGATTGCACACATGTTGCTTTGATTGCACCTAGTCAGAGTGAGCATGTGTACCGCAATCGGAAGCACTACCATTCACTCAATGTACAGGTGGTATGTGATGCCACGATGAGGATAATGCATGTGGTACCCAAGTTCCCTGGTTCCAGTCACGATTCCTCTATCCTGAGGAACTCTTCAGTCTTCCATGCGTTCGAAGAGGGACATTTTGAACCTGGTTGGCTGCTGGGTGAGTACATATTTACATGTTCTAACACAAAACACATGTTGATTTAGGAATGTTGGCATTGTACAATTTGATCACTAATGTCAGCTTATGTGTGCTCCATTCATTATAGGTGACTCAGGATACGGAATTAGGCCGTGGCTCTTGACTCCGGTGCTAAACCCTCAAACTGAAGCAGAGGACAGGTACAATGCAGCCCATATATCTACAAGATCTGTTATAGAGAGGACATTTGGCCTACTCAAGACCAGGTTTAGGTGTCTGGACAGAACTGGTGGGGCTCTTCTATACAAGCCTCAAAAAGTGTCTGATATTATCCTTGCCTGTTGCATTTTGCACAATGTTGCACTCAGGCACAATGTACAGTCAGACCTAGCTGAGGCTTTGGTAGACGAGCATCCCACCCATGTAGCTGCTGAAAATGAACAAACAGCCAGTGGTGGCCAGACACGACAGAATCTCATCAATTCATTTTTTTCTTGTAAGTACAAACTCATATGTTCCTAGTACTACTTTTATAGTTTAATTATGTTATATTAACAATAATGTTTCTTTATATAACCTTCTGTTAGGACACAGATGAATATGGGTTGCACACCTTTCTTTTCTCTGCTGTGTGCACAAAGGGATGTGGCACCGGTATGTTATTGTTGCACAGGTTATATAATCCCTCTTCAATTGTACTTTAGTTGTGTGTATGTGAATACAACTTGGGTAACAAAGCAATAATATTTTAGCATTGTGTTATTCCTTATGCTAAGACAAAACACATATTACACTGGCGACACACTTTATTAGAGCTCGGCTAGTCCCACGAATTCGGGTATACCCGGGTGTATTGAGGTTTGTGACTGTTTTCTGCCCGAGTGCATTGAGGTATTTTCCAGGCAGGGATTGAAGCATTTTATTCCCGCTGGCTGCAATACTGCACAGTATATATATATATACTGCATTACAATTCATGAATTTATGCCATCTGGTAGACACGCGAAGCATTGCAGCCTATTAAATTCTAATCATTATCATTTAACAGATCAGCCGCCCATCAGCCAGGCATGAACCCAGGCTGGGAAGGCAAATGCAACGGGGCTTGTCAGAGGTGAGGAGCGGCGCATTCCAGGTATCTGCCAGGTACATACCGGGTATTTGCTCGAATAAAGTGTGTCGGTGCAGTATGCCCATAATCATTCATGCTTCTAGTATGCTTACATACAATGTTATTGGTGCAGTGTAACATGTACATCCATATGATGTGTACACCAGGCTGATTTACATTTTGAATGTCATGAAATATACATGGTGTTGTACATTTAACACCAAATACACACTTTGCTGTGTTGTTTACGGTACTGAAGATGGCATGTCAATGTTTGCAATTTATATATTGTTCCTTTGCATTATAGGTATATCTCCAGTATGACTGATCATGGTATGTATATTTGCTGACATCTCTCATAAGATGTGGCTACCTCAATCTTCCTATAATTATTGGAACTAAAAACCCAACATATTGGTTTAAACACAAATGTTACATATATGTACTTTCTGTATCATGTATATGCATTTAGCTACTCTTGAGCTTTCATGTGCATTGTATTACAAAATGATTACTCACATTTCATCACATTTTATGTATGTTTCCTTATAATTTCCATTAATGTAATATAGAGGTGGTTGGAGAAAAGGGGATAACTGTACTTATTTGTTTACTTACGGGAGCACATTCATCACTAGCATAGACACACTTTTTAAGACAACTGTTTGTGTCTCTATCAATTGGTGTAGGATCCATGTATAACACCGACAAATGATAACACCAGCTTTATTATGGTAGCTTATATCATCATATTGACTATACTATGTATTTCTAAACGATTAATAAACACAGTAAACTATAGTTAGTTAGGTTAATGAAATATACACAGAAACGTACTTCATAACATGATGGTGATGTCATATTCAGAACATCATGCATTGGAGGGGACCATAACATCTGGCCAGTAACATTATTTGCTACAGTCCCAAACCATTTTATCTACATACCCATGTAACAAGAGATTTTAAAAATAAATGGCTACTTGGTTGTAAGTGTCCTTTACATTGGGAGAAGGAGTGGCTCACTGAGTAAAGACACACACTGGCACTGATAGTTTGAAGCAGGGGAGTCTGGTTCAATTCCCGGTGTGGGCTCCTTGTGACCTTGGCCAAGTCACTTTATCTCCCTGTGCCTCATGCGGCAAAAAAACATTTGTACGTTCCACGGGCCAGGGACCTCAGGCTGAAACATGTGTCTGTAAATCGCTGCGTACAACTAGCAGCCCTATACATGAACATGCTCATATTATTATTATTATTGTTACATAGTTTCGACAGTCATACGTTCCATTACATATTAGAATACACAAATGTGTTAGCAGAGTGGGAATGGTTGTTATATATAAAACACACCATGTCATAAAATGTTAGTAGTCATTAAAGAACACTCAATAAAAATTCATGAGGCACTCTTTTGCAACATCATTATGTTAATTAAGTGCTTATGCAATATAGGCATAAGGGTATCACATTTTTAATTGTTTGTTAATAAGCGCTGCAAGCAATATAAAATTAGTTCCATATGTAGTATAGTAGTCGGTGGCTCCTCCTCACAATCATCTCATATAAAGGTAGACTCTTCTGAAATCATACATTGATCCGATTGTATCTTCCCCGACATCTCTGAAATACAGCAAACACATGATGGTCAAAGATGGCACCTTACTAGATATGCATCCGTGACAACGCGTTACGCAGCTCTATATGATTGTGTAGATACACACGTCAGTCACTTATATGTTAGAAGTAAAACTGTTCATCAGTATGTAATGTTTCTTTAAATTTGTAGCAGGCATAACTATGTATAAGAAGTGAACGTTGCCTGTATACTGAAAGATGTGCGCGCACATCTTTGTGTGCGCACGCACTTCACGCTTGGCTCCACTAACTGTTAGCGCATGCGCAAAACAAAGCGTACGTTGTGCGTTCAATACATGTTGAAAATACCAGTAAACATAACATCTTTATTTCAAATACAATGAAGACGAAACTACATTCGTTCTAAACGAGTACATCTGTATTCTTTTTAAACAGACGTGTTTGAACAGAAAGCACGGCCGATAACACAATGCGCAAATGCAATACGTGTGACGTCATGTTAAGCCAGCGTGAAACGCACGCTAACACTCCTCCCACTCAATTAACATTCGGCTAACGCCCAGGGTACGCCTACAAACACTGAGCCGCACGCATCACACACTGCAGTTACCGTTACTATAACAAAACATGACAGCCAATAGGCTTTGAGGCGCGCACGTCGCTTGGGGGCGGGACTTACATCACTAATCCTTTTTAAGGACGCCTTGGCCCATGACAAGGGTCCCACGTCATACGTGGTGGACCCGGTTTTCAATGTTGTAGATGTTGCATGATAACAAAACAGGTATGTGTTAGAGTAATGGTAAAATGTTGCTAATATGTTTAAAGGGATAGGAAAGTACGTATATTTATTCCGTCAGCAATGTGTACTACTCTTTCAGGTCCTACTATATTGTATTAGGAAACAATTTGTTTGTGATCGCTACATGTTATGCAGTCTGCAATGTTACGCTGTATCCACGCATTGAAAGTGAAAATGGTGGTTACAAAAAAAAAAAAAATTTAAACGCAGAGTCAACGCATAACGATTGTTATATTTACCATTCTTCTAGAATTAACTCTTCGCCTGGCTGCAACTGGTCGCTCCAGAAATGCAAGGCATTTTCATCCACGCTTAACCCAACCGCTGAATCCAGTATGGCACATATCTCCTCCAGGATGCGCTCATAGGAATCGCCACTGCTTTCTTCAAATAATTGGTCGGGAGGTAGGTTCATTTCTTCGGGTTCCCATTCCAATGCATTTTCAGCTGAAAGGCTTGGTACATAATCATAGTACTTTTGTTCTTGTACAATGTGGGTTTCAGGAATGGAGGCTGCAGATATTGCAGCACGTATCGATTCAAACGGATCAGTAGTAGCGGATACATTGCTATTGCCATTAGGAATAAATATGCCTTTCACGACAATATAAGTGCCGTCTTTCAGGAGAAATTGTTTTTCCGGGGCAATCTTCCAGAAACCATAGGTGTGTTGTAGCTTATCCTGGTCACGTTCAAAAAAGTCATTACTTGATAAAGTGAATCTTATTGAGGAATTAAAATTCCGTGCATGCTTACGGTCTTGGTAATAAGGATATTTTGCTCGAATGAAATCATCGATTTGGCGTGTGCTTGCTTTCTGTCCGCGACTGTTCAAGATGGCTTCACAGATCATGTACTTATACCCTAAAAGGGGATTAATATTGTTAACGAATTCATCAGCCATGTCTGAGTAGCACAAAAGCTGTGTGCAGGTCTGTGTTATTTGCTCATCAAAATGAATGTGCTGAATGGCTAACAAACTCCTGTTTTTCCTTGTCAAGGTCAACAAAACTAACTACTTTGACTCCTTATTTCAAACGCCAATTGGATTTGTTTGTCTAATTGGGTTAACAGTTGTGGTTCGTGATATGGGACTGTGGGAGAAACATTTCTCCTTCTTTTATCTCGTTTGTGAAAAACATCCCTAGACTTTGAATGCGTTCACATAGTGTTTTTTTGAAAACTAACAAAGACCAGTGTGTGAAAATATTTCTTAGCCAGGCATATCAGTAAAAACACACCTGCAAAAAGAAATGTTTTTTCCCCGCTTACATTTCTGTGTGTATGTGAAAGTCTGGTTAACTCCCTGTCTGCATGAGTTTAAATACGTGTGTATATATATATATATATATATAAATATATCTCTTATAAAAATATATATATATTTATATATTATATTTTTTTTTTTTATATATTGCAGGAGTACACACAACATTGATGGCATTAAGTATACCTTGTATGAAACCTATTTAAATGGTGAGAAACATGATTGAATTAAGTAATAAACATTTGTTTAAGCACAATACTGTTAGAGTCTCATACTTAGGATATTTCTCAAACATTAGGCCTGTATTATTAAAATAGTGTTTTCACAAGGAAGCATGAAGTGTATTAGTTTGTGTATACCAGTTTATATAGTACTATATATATATATATATATATATATATATATATATATATATATATATATATATATATATATATATATATATATATACATATACATATACATATATATATACACATATACATATATATATACACACTCACACACTCACACTCACACTCACTCAGTGTGTGTGTGTGTGTGTGTGTGTGTATATATATTATTATACATTCTGAGATGTTATAGAAACGAACACACAACTGATTAAAGGACAAAATTACAATGGCCAAGCAAGGCAAAGGTAAGTAATAATTTACACATAATCCTGATGTACACGTACAAGAAAGATGTTTGCACTTACTTAGGTGTTTTAATAATTGCATGTGACTAATATGCATATGCAATTCTTACATCAATTAACACACCCAAATGCAATGTTTTGCTGCAAAGTCAATGGCAGCTTCTCTAAACTTAGCAACTGGCTCCTGGTGGACCATTACTGAACAGACGATTACAACATAAATATTTATAACACAATTAATTATGAGTGTTAACATTTCCAAAACTTCACGTGTACAAGAACATAGTTGAAAGTTTGGAAACAACACAGTCTTCAGCATACATACAATAGTAATTAGATAATCTGAAGTCAACAAAACAAGGCCAAAGACATATTTTCTGAATTATAACATTTATTTTTTTTGTTCCTTTTGCGAGCGAGTAACAGGCCTGCTTGTTGTCTCTTGAATTTTCCTTTTTCTTTTGCCACCAACTTTAGGCACAACAGAGCCACTTTGAGTGGCCTCTGGCACTTCACGGGCAGGGCTTGTGGCCAGTGACTGTTCACCTACGGGGCTTGTGGCCAGTGACTCACCTACAGGGCTTGTGGCCAGTGACTCACCTACAGGGCTTTTGGGCAGTGATTCACCTACAGGGCTTTTGGGCAGCGATTCACCTACAGGGCTTTTGGGCAGCGATTCACCTACAGGGCTTTTGGGCAGCGACTCACCTACAGGGCTTTTGGGCAGCGATTCACCTACAGGGCTTTTGGGCAGCGACTCACCTACAGGGCTTTTGGGTAGTGACTGTTCACGGACAGGGCTTGTGCCCAGTGACACATGTGAGCAAGTTGGTAGACACTGCACAAGTGATGGTTGGTCTGTTTCATGTGTGTCTTGTTTTGTTTTTGTCGCCTCCTTTGTAGGTGTCTGCTGCTGAATTTGTACAGATGGCAGCGGTAGGATGTCATCAGGAACCTGCACAGCAATGTCTGCTACTTGACCGGTAACATTTGGGCCTGGTGAATGAATATCAGATGAATGTGGTGAAAACTGACCTGCATGAACAGATCCTGGCTGGGAGGTGTTGAATTGTGGTACATTAGTCATTCTCCAGTAATTAGCTTGTGTTTGCTGAACAACTAATGCTTCGAATGAGGTGTTGATTTTTTGCAACTGTTTAGGCACTTCAATGAAGACTCTGTGGAGATGTGCCAATTGTGATACTGTTTCTTCCTGCAGTCCAATCATCCTTTCCAGCACTGTCATCATGTCTGAATGGCGACGATTTTCTGCGTCCACTATTTTTCCCTCTGAAGCTACAATTGCATCGTATGTGGAAGTTGATGGACGATTTGGCGGTACAACAGTTTCTATTGGCACCTCTTCATGGTCACATGATTGTATTTCAGTCTCTTCTGTGGCGTCATCCTCATCATACTCATCATCCTCATCACCATGATGTTCTAAAAAGAAATGTACACATTATTAAATGGCATGTTAATGTATGCTGTGTTACTATGTAATTGTACTGTGTCCTAAGTAACACCTAACATGTTAGCATACGTTTTATAACCTCATTAAAAACTACCTTGACTTACGAATAATGTTTGGACTCAGTATGAAATATGAATGAATGAAAAGTTGCTCTAAACTCAGAAGTCCTACATGATAATTAACATCACTAACACAATACATGTTGCCTTACACTTAATTTTCACTGACACTAAGTAATCCTATTTAAAGAAGATGTGCAAAACAAATAATGCACATGACAACATAACATATAGAAGAGCACATATTATATGGCCAGCAAATGATACACTCACCTTCTAGTAGTGTTGAGCTGGCTGACCCAGGTGAAGACACTTGTTCCATCTCAGGTGACACATGTCCTCCAGGGGCAACTATATATAACAATAACATAAGTTTTACATTTACATGTGTAAATATTGAACAAACACTTATTGTATGTTCTGTATTTATGATTAACTAACAACATCAGTTCCTTAACCGAAAATGTGTGTGAAAGTGAACATAAATAGTTGTAATAACACTGTACATGCCTGTGTACTTAGAATTTTTGAGTTCCCTAACATACAACATACTATGTTTCTGCAGTAATGCGTGAGGATAAATAGATTAAATGAGTACATAAAAATCATATGTTGTGTAGTGATATCAGTATCATAATGTACATAACTATCATGAGATGACCATTCACAATGGTTATCATGAAGGTGGTCATATTGCAAAAAGTGTTGTTTTTGGTAGAGGATACGTGTGGTACATTAATCGAAGATGTGGCACACCTGAATGTGGCTGTGACTCAACAAGACAACACATGCAGTGTGTGATAATGTGTCTTTCATAGTAGTTCAACTATAGATATGAGTGAACTAATGTGTGACGTACGCTTTGATAAGTAATGAGTTGTTGGGGCATTTAGTAGCTAGAGTTAAGCTTTCAAATGAGTGTGATTAACTTCAGTTGTGCTATTCAGGTTGTAAGAAAGGTATTCCCTTCCCCAAAAAGCCTAATCAGCCACACCTTTCAATGACTTGAAACAGGTGCAAATGGTGTGAACTAAGTTGACCGTGAAATGAGGCTGTAATTAGTGTGTGTGCTGAACCCCACCCCCTCTGTTGAAGTGTATGCTGTGATGAGATATTAATTGCAGCTGCTTTAACACAATGGTAGATGAGCTAAGTAGTCATCTGCAGTGTTTAAGTTATGAAAACAATGACATAACATATGATACGTGTGCCTCATTATGCTGTCTGTATATGACATAAAGCAAAAATGGACCTTTTCATAAGCAACTATAGATGTGTTAGTGCCAGTGATGTTTGTAGGCCGTTACATGCAATTTCTTTGATGCATGCTTAAAATAGGCAGTAATGTCATGTTTGTCGGAGTAAAATCAATAAAATACACAATAATATGATACATATTTCTGTTCTGTACCTGTAGCTACTAATAATTTCTCATGAACATGTGTTACACATGTGTACTACCCTGTTGTTCCCCATCTTCGCCCACCATCAATTGCTTCCACTGCAGCTATGCATTTTGGGAATTCACATGTAAATGAGCACGCAATGGCACGTGCTATATTAGTTACTGCTTTTAGTAGGACTACTACATATATGTCTATTTTGAGATATATATATATACAGAATCAGACATATACATATATAGATGCAGGTATGCTTATATTGTGAAGACAGTATAAAAAGCAGTGTAAATATGCAAAATAACTGTAAGCAACGACACGCCTAGTACAGTAATATTTATCACCTGCTGGAAATTGTGACGGATAAATTCCAATGTCACGGTCACCAGCCAAGCCTTCCACGACGACGGTAAGTAATTTTGGCCGAAGCAGCTCCTCCAATGGAGTCAATATGAGACGTTGTGGTGTGGGCCCACCTCCAGTGCCAGTAGCATGCACGCGTTGGTCTTGTATTTTCTTTTTCAATTTGGACCTAATATCATTAAATCTTTTCCGACAATGATACTTGTCCCTGACACTATTCCCACAGGCATTGACACCAATGACTATTGTGTCCCACATTTCTTTTTTGCTTGCTGCACTTGTCCGCCCTTGAAAAACATATAAAAGATATGAGGTAAATTAATAATAATATAAGCACCAGTTTCCTACACTGCTAGCTGTTCCAAGAGATAGCAAACATGCTGTTTTATGTGTAATATGTGCAGCACATGAGCATTCACTACTAAACCTATACATGTAAGCAAGGTTGCATTCATATTGTATGCAGTTCTGGCAAATTGACCGCCTGTGTTTATTTGTCCTTGTAAGGCATGATAAAAAGCTGTGTTTCCACACTAATGAACATAGAAAGATATTGTGTACCCATATTTGCATATGAACAAAACTCAGATGACCTAGGATCACATGTATTTGAATAATAAATGTAAAGTTACACTTACCTACTAAATGTCCATAGAGACTGTCATAGTGCTCCAGAATGCCAGTGACAAGAGCCCTATTTTCCTGGTCATTGAAGCGAGGATTACGTGGCTTCTCCACACGTTTTTTCCGAGCAGGTTTAGGGTCAGAGCTTGGCTGGTGCTGACTGGACTCTCCTTCTTCCAATGGAAGAGCCTCCAAAAGCTGGCCACCAGCAAGCACGCCACCACCAGACACCCCATCAGCAACTGCGCCACCAGCAGCACTCCCAGCTCCAGCACTCCCACTCCTAGCACCAGCACTCACACTCCTAGCACCAGCACTCACACTCCTAGCACCAGCACTCACACTCCTAGCACCAGCACTCCCAGCACCAGCACTCCCACTCACAGCAACAGCACTCCCACTCCCAGCACCAGCACTCCCACTCACAGCAACAGCACTCCCACTCCCAACAACAGCACTCCCACTCCCAACAACAGCACTCCCACTCCCAGCAACACCACTCGCAGCACCAGCACTCCCACTCCCAACAACAGCACTCCCACTCCCAGCAACACCACTCGGTGCACCAGCAACATCACTCCCCTGAACAGAACGTTCACTCCGACGCGTACTCCCACGAGTAGCACTCCCACTCCCACCAGCATCACTCTTCCCACGCTTTGCGGGCATACTTCCAGCACTCACAAAAAACAGACAAGAAATGTACAGGCAATCACACGACCCACTTCCACATATAAAACAAGACAAAGATGTAAACAAAACAACAAAGGACAAAGCTCACCCAATACACAACAAGTCTCTCAGTCAATATGCAAATCTTCAATCGTCCAGCTCTGTGCGTCTCTCTCTCTCTCTCACTCCCAACAACACAGAGAATGATTAGCAGTACACGTTGCCTTTAAATATGGCGCGCAATCAAAAACATGCTTGTTTCGCCTGATTCAGCAAGATTTGTGATTGTGCAACCTAACAGCACCCCGCCACGCACGCCGATACACCTGTGTGTGATCGGCTCATCATCGTGAGAGTGGGCGGATTTGTTTTCTGGTTGATTTTGAATGTATTCGGCACTTACTGCATACGGAGAGGGAAAAACGCCAATAACATGACTAATCGATAAGCTTGCCGATTTCACATAATCGTCGCTTACTGCATGAGGCCCCAAGTTTGGTAACACTACCTACATAAGGGAGGATAAAATATGTTCTGTGATAAAGGCTTGGAGTACAGGCAGGAATATATTTATGCATAACATCCTGTACAGACCGGAGAATGGGCCTGTACAACCCTTCTTTGTTAAAATTGTGGATCACAACGGGCTGGAAGTGAAGAAGCCTGATCCCCGTCATTACTATTGAGTTAGGGTTCTCCATGTTGGGAGTTTCCCATTGTGTTATGTCGCCATCATGGGTGTTACAGTCTAGTGTACACAATATTGATGAACTATGTTTTGTATGTTCACAGATTGTTCACCTGCAGGATGGTCCAGCAAATTAGGTCCAAGTGGGGACCATTGGACTCCACCTGAGGGAGAGTGTAGCCCTGGTAAGAAATGGGGCTATTGGGGAGGCTGTCTCCTCCTCCACTGGTGGTGCATGACGTCATCACGCTGCGTCGCGCTGGCGCCCTGACGTCACGATGGGGGCGTTGACATCCAGGAGCAAGGCAGCAGTGATCGTGGGGGGGTGAGTACCCATTTGTGTATATATTGTGGTATGTTTAACATGTTCTGTAGCCCTCTCCTTGATAAAGGCAATCTATTTGCCGAAACGTTGGACCTTTGGTGGCACAATAAACTGCACCTTTAGTAAGACCGTGTGCCTGCTTCCATTCCTTTGCTCAAGTACCTCTGGGATGTCTGGACCTCCCTGGATACAGCGCACTGGCAGATAAGTACCCCCCTCCAGCACCTACCAGCGGTGTGCATGTGCTTCTACATATGACTGTATACCTTCCAGATTCAGTGCATAGCACCCACAGCAAGTCTTTTGACAGCCTGTTTACAGCTGCTGCTGCACCCTGGGTTTTTCCCAAGCAACAGCAGCCACTCAGCATTTCTTTGTTCCCTGTGATATCCCCACTGTATTAGCCTCTTGGCTTTGGCTTTTGCATTTACTTTCAAGTGTGAGGACTGTTTTAATACAGTATGTGGTGAGAACTGTTGTCTGCTGCAGCTTTTGATTCAACACTGCTTACAGGTAGCAGCCTGATTACCCTTACATACGCGCCTTTGTATCAATGGAGAGTCTATGTAATCTCTCCCTAGGCCTGATGCAAAGGGCTGATACACTGGTGCTTACTGAACAAGAAATTAACAGAATACTTTTTAAATCCACTCCAGAGGAAGCATTTGGGCCAGACCGGCCGCAGGACCATCTGCAGGAATTGGAACGCCTTAAAAGGAGAGAGATTGAGCTTTTTGCACACGGCAGCACACTGTCTGAGTATTACAAGCAGAAGCTGATTCCCAGAGGATTTCGGATAAAAAACAGGCCAACTATAGGGGCAGAAAACACGGCTTTCTGTGAAAGGTGGTGCCAGGTACTTAATAAGGCCTCATTAGACCTTATCATCTTGGTGATTGAGGAGGTGGGGGAACAACTTAATAACACCAGAAGGGATATACTGAAGGTGGAAATCCTGATTGAGCAGGCGAGTTCCAGTACTGACATTATACAATCTCTGGACACTTTAAAGACCAAATTGGAGAAAATAAAGAGTGACCTGATCCATTTCAAAAAATTGAAATTCAAGAAAGTGGTGCAGGATTATAAGGACGTAAGGGTCTACCCGTGGCTAAAGCAGGATCGCAAGCAACGCAAACCCAGAAAGGGACAGACCCCCCCGACAAACACAGACGCCAACACCAGTGATTCCGAAGCCCACTCCTCCACTGAACGACAGAGGGAAGTACCGCGGACTCCTTTTTTAGGACAGACTGCGGAAAAGGGGGCAAGAAAACCAGACGGGGGAAGAAAAGGAAAACCTCCTTAACTCCGATCACAAACGCGCCAATGAGTATGGATACCCTGGTCATTAATCTTTCACAGTATATACTAAGTGCAGATGAAATGTCTGTACTGGCACGTGGCCCCTCCTATGTACCCACCTTGAACTTTGATGATTTTGGGCTAGAAGTTGACTTATTTAAGTTTGAACGTTTACTTAACCTGAAATCCTTTTTTTCCCACAGGACAACAGAAACGATGCCGCCTACAGAGCCACCAGGGACAGATAATTTGGCACTGCCTATCGAACCGTCAGGGATAGTTAATTCAGCCGATCAGAAAGGTACCAAAGTATGTAAATTAAAATCCACATTCATACCTCCTTTCAAAAACCAATCAGTGAGCACCTATATGCGATTAGTTAAGGCAGACATTGCTAAATATGCTACCAATAGGCATAAAATCACGCACAATATGACACTTAGGGAAAAGAACGCCCTTAAAAAACTGTCCAGTAATAGTGATATTATCATTAAAAGGGCAGATAAAGGTGGCGCCCTTGTCATACAAGACTACATAGCATATAAAACAGAAATTAAAAGACAACTGAGCTCAATTGATTGTTACATCAAATTGGATAGAGATCCCACTCCGACGTATGCGAGGGAGATAAAGGAGATTATCCAGCTTGGCCTTAATAACCGCTGGATATCTGAGACTGAAGCAGAATTTCTTACAATAGAACATCCCAAATGCCCACTGTTTTACACCCTCCCGAAAATACATAAAAATCTCCAATTACCTCCAGGGCGACCAATAATAGCAGCTATACATTCACTTAATCAGCCATTAGCCATATATGTTGACACATTCCTCAACCCCATAGCACAAAAAGCACGGTCATACGTAAAGGATACCTTTGACTTTTTAACCAAACTCAAAGATATTCCACGCAATGGTACTGACCATATAATGGTCAATATGGACGTTTCCAGCTTGTATACTATTATACCTCATGAGGATGGCTTAAATATAGTAAAAACTGCTTTATCTGCCCATTACCAGGCGACAGTACCCACTGAATATATTTTGCTCCTATTACACTTCATCCTTCATAAAAACTATTTTAAATTTGAAAAGGAGCATTTTTTGCAAATTAAGGGAACTGCGATGGGCAGCAACATGGCGCCCGCATATGCCAACCTATTTATGGTAGATTTTGAGGAGAAGTACATATATGCATCAATATACTATAAATACATAATTGGGTATTATAGATATATTGACGATCTGTTCTTTGTGTGGACAGGTACTGAGGACCAGTTATTGTCATTTTTTGATTATTTACACAATCTCCCTTCTCCTGTACAGCTTACTAATGTCTGGAGCTCTAAGCAATTATCCTTTCTAGACGTCCTGATTTCCCAAGAAAATGGTGAGTTCCACACAGACCTTTACAGGAAAGATACTGACAGAAATGCCCTGTTACGTGCTGACAGTCACCATCCCCCATCCCTCATCAATGCCCTACCTTTCTCACAAAAAGTGAGGGTTTCTAGGATCACTAGTCGACAGGACAAACTAGCACCGGCCATGGATAACCTTCGTGAAAGGTTCACTAAAAGGGGATATACCCCGGCAGTGCTTGATGCAGCCCTTAACAGAGAGGTGATTCCTAATAGGGCGACTAAGGATGAGAAACGCATTGTATTTTCCACCACATACAATAGGGCCAGTAATTTTGTCAGATTTACTATCCGGAAACATTGGCACCTGCTGCAGAATGATGAGGTGTTAGCAGCAAGTTGTCAGACACCCCCCTTGATCGCTTATAGGAGAGGGAGAAACTTGTCAGACAACTTGATACATGCTGACAACAAGGACCACTACCATACGCCCCACTTCCTAGAAGGCGGTAAACAGGGTAACTTCCGGTGTATGAATTGTTCAGTGTGTAACAGTCTTACTACCGGGGACGTATTTTGTCATCCACATAGTGGTAAAAAAATCACTATTCATAATCGTATTACATGTAGATCTACATTTGTGGTGTATATTATCAGGTGCCCGTGTGGTCTTGTCTATGTAGGCAAGACTACACGCATGCTTAAAGTGAGATACATTGAACACAAAAGTGTGATACGTAAGGGTACGGACCCTACTGTACTGGTACAGCACTGTGTTGAACACAGACACAATGTGTCATCCCTCAGAGTGATGGGGATTGAACACATAGCACCAAGACAAGGATACCCTGATAGAGAAACCTTTTTACTGAGGCGTGAGGCTTATTGGATCCACACACAGACATGTAATGGCAGGGGTCTGAATGAACAACAAAATTTCAAATGCTTTCTCAACAGGAGGTAGCAGAAGGACTCTGTAAGGCTCTGTGCGTCTTGCCGTGGACCCCTGCGACCCATTATGTACATTATGCTCCTCTAAGGATTGCTGTATATGCATTTATCTATATGTATCATGTATCCTTTCAGGTTCTAATTCTATATGTAATGCTGCTAGCATAAATACAGCCTCCACCATTTTTTATACACTGCATTAAATGACACTGTGGTTATACTATTAGTTTGTACACTTTATCTGATTATTTTATTTAATAAAACTGTAGTCACATTACACTTGATTGTTTATGTAAGGGCTCTCACCCCAGCACGATCATTCAGTCCTCCTTGGGCATCAGGCTGTCTTTCTTCCACTCCAGGGCAGGTCTGATGCCTGAGGCCCGCCCCCCCTCCTCCCCCGTGAGGGCATGATGACGTCACCAGGGGAGCCTCTGCTGCCAGTGAGGGGGCGGCTCCCTGAGTTTCCAGCTTCCTGCAGGACAGCCATCTTAGCCTGTTACAGGCATTGGGGAGGCTGTCTCCTCCTCCCCTGGTGGTGCATGACGTCATCACGCTGCGTCGCGCTGGCGCCCTGACGTCACGATGGGGGCGTTGACATCTAGGAGCAAGGCAGCAGTGATCGTGGGGGGGTGAGTACCCATTTGTGTATATATTGTGGTATGTTTAACATGTTCTGTAGCCCTCTCCTTGATAAAGGCAATCTATTTGCCGAAACGTTGGACCTTTGGTGGCACAATAAACTGCACCTTTAGTAAGACCATGTGCCTGCTTCCATTCCTTTGCTATAGTTCTATCCTCCATGGAAGAAAGGAGTTCCGGTGCCACAGCCAGTGACAAACATCAAGGTACTTCCGGTTTCGTAGAAAAAACTTTATTGAAGTCTCGATCTCCCCCTCAACGCGTTTCACGCTGTGGAACAGCGCTTCGTCACTCCAAGACCAAGCGCTGTTCCATAGCGTGAAACACATTGAGGGGGAGATCGTGGTGTAGCCGTGTGTTTGTGAGGCTTCCACGTCCTATCTTCAGAAGGCTGCATGTCAAGCACTGGAGCTCAGAGGAGAGCGGGACCCAGGTCTAAGAGCTCACATAGGTCAGAGCTGGGAAGGGAAACCTTACCTATCTTGAGGTCCGCCATCACACTCTCCTGCTCCATTCTTTGTGACCCCATTTGACACTTACGGGTGCTGGAACTAACTGCCAGAGCGCAGGACAGGCTTTCTCTTTATAGTTCTATCATCCTCCTGGTATAATCCCTGGTAAGGGCAGGTTGCCAGGAGTTATCATTGGTTTCCCCCACTTCAAGCACTGCCCTGAGTGGTGGAGGTAGGTCACCTGACCCTGTGTCAAAGCAAGAGACACAGGGGCGGTGCCTGCTGAGATCATAAAAGAGCAGTGCAGTTCCTATTTAGGTGTGTGTTCTGTCAGTCTGACAGTAGTGATAGTGAGTTAGGAGGAGAGGAGTGATCAGCTCATGAGTAGAGCTCATCTAGCTATAGTTAGTGAGGTGGAACCAAATACCTCTCACCCTGCATAGGGGGTGAGGGAAAAACTAGCCCCACTCTGGATGCCTTTGGTCCAGAGTGGTGGCAGGGAACATCACAAGGGAGAACAGTTAGTGGACTGTGCATCAACTGTACCTGTCGGCTGCTGCTGCTGCCCAAGAGAATAAAGAGACTGCTGCTTTTAAAGATAACCCTGTGTAAGACTGGAATCTCTCATCCCTGTGGGGAATGTCTGTGGTAAGGATTCCACCCCGCATTCCTGGGGCTTACCCCATCCTGGGGATGGAGGCGCTGCACCATTGAACCAGAACAAAGGCATCCATCCCAGTAACCTGTTCCTGTTATTCCCCATGTCATCGCGGGAGACTCAGGCCCTCCTGTTGCCAGCAGGTATGCACCACACAGAGACACCTAGCCAGACCACCTTAGGGTACCCGATCTGCGATTAAGGGGGGGAAGATGGGCTAGATATGTATGTTGCAAACGGGTGGATTGGGCCACCGGGAAACAAGACAAATGCCCGGTTGTTCCATGGGCTGGTGACACCTTGGCGGTCACTGCATCCTCTCCCTCCCCCTTTTGGTGCTGGAAGTTAGGTCCAACTTCTGCTGTTCAGAGAAGAGAGCTGCGGAGTCCCTGGACTGGCGCTGGATCAGTTGTGCTGAGGATACATCCTCAGCCCAAATAGGTAAGATTTTTTGGGTGTGTGTGTATAGTGTAAGGGGGGCTGGATGGCAGTTACAAAGAACCCATGCTCTTCCCCACCACAACTAAACTGATTGCAGGGGGAGAGCGCGGGATGTCTGCAAGTGTCTCGTACCGGAGAAGCATCTTCCCCTGCAGCGTCACGTTGTAATGGCAACCCGATGTCACATGGCAATGCATTGCCATGACAATGTGACGTCACATGGTGATGTTACACTATGACGCTACGTCATGGGAGGAGGGCTGGTAACACAGATATCGCCCAGGCTGATATCTGTCTCCAATTCGCCCCTGGTTACAAACACCATATTTCACCAAGAGTGAATATGAGAAAGTTTTATTATGCCATTTAATCAGTGATCTCCAGGCAGAACTTATGCACAGTGTACATATGTACATGTAGATATAATAGTACAGCTCTTCAACAGGTGGCCCTTAGGCGGTTATTGCAATGTACACTGACATTCACGTGAAAGCTAAGGTAATGTAAATATATATGGTACTAGTATTATAAATGCATGCATTATGTAAAAGTATATTCATTTGTAAGTCTTTAATTGTATCCATAGTGAACCAATATGTGTGGTGCTAAAGACAATTATATATATATATATAAAAACAAAAAAGAAAGCACACAGACCATAGTGTAAAAAGCGTATAAATTAAATAAAACTGTTGAGGAGAGGGAAACAAGCTCACTCACAAACGAAAATATAAAACAGGCATTTGAATATCACCACCACGGGAACAGCATAGTGTGACCTCCACAGCAAGGGTGTAGCAAACGCTGTAGGCTGCTAGTCCAAATATTCAGACCTCGTGGATGAGGTGATAGAGATCGATGCGGAAGTCCTGGGTAGTCAGTCTCTTCCCTTTTTCAATAGTTCGATCGGCGAATCTATATATGTGAATTGCAGCTTATTACATGCAGGGACGCCCTTTTTGATTGGTTACTGGTTGCTAAGCAACCCGCTTTTTGTATATATTCTTGTCTAAGTTAAGTTTCAACTATCCTTTGACAAAGTCAGTGTGCCTGACGAAACGCGCCAGGAACGCAGCGACTGCCATACGTCATCATTGTGGGGCAGCTGGTTTGTGACGAGCTTCCACCCCTGCTGCACGGAGCCCCAGTGTTGGTTCGGATGAGAACCTATCTGGCAGGAAGAGACTGACTACCCAGGACATCCGCATCGATCGTCATCACCTCATCTACGAGGTCTGAATATTTGGACTAGCAGCTTACAGCGTTTGCTACACCCTTGCTGTGGAGGTCACACTATGCTGTTCCCGTGGTGGTGATATTCAAATGCCTGTTTTATATTTTCGTTTGTGATTGAGCTTGTTTCCCTCTCCTCTATATTTTTATTAAATGTATACGCTTTTTACGCTGTGGGCTGTGCGCTTTCTCTTTTTGTTTTTTAGATTTCTTTGGATGTGGTTCTCCCTTTGAAAGCTGCCATATACCCACTTCAAGCGTAACTATCGGACTGGACATTTTTCAAGGAGTGGATTAGTATTTCATTGTTGTTTGTTCTTTCTACTATATTAAGACTAATACAGTTTATATATTCTGCAATTGTTTTCATATATATTGGCGCTACTGTGTTTTTTGATATATATATATATATATATATCGTCTTTAGCACCACACATATTGGTTCACTATTGATACAATTAAAGATTGTATGCTTATGAAATAACAAAAGACAGGGGTTTACCTTGACGTAGGTATGCAGGCTTATAACGCTTTGGCCAAAGGGTTTAACTAAATAACCAAGTAAATATTATTATTATTGAAGTATTCAAACTTTATACTTATTACTTTATATGTTTTGTCAATTGGATGTAGCATTGGGCACCCTGTCTTTTGTTGTATACATTTGCCAAAATTCATGATGTCGTGGGTGTGGGAGTCTGAGCTAGCTGGGAATGTGTGTTAATGCTTATGAAATGCAATGTTCCAATACGGTGGATTTTGGGATGTAAAAAATAAATAAATGTATAGATAGGAGTGTAGCAAACTCGTCTGGTGACCTCCCAAACAGTGAGTGTAGAGGTGTATCATATGGACAGTCCAGAAACCGTTGCATATATAATCACTCCAATCATACCTTAATCCTGATGAAAGGGATAGCATTTATACCATGGACTTACTAGTGAAGTGCAGCATCCAAAGCGAAGATCCCTTGCTCCAAAGATCCTATGTGTGCTTCCGTTGTAGAGATGAATGCAGGAACAGTGAGAAAAACAGAGCACTACTCATGGGAACAAGTATAATAAAAATAGAGAATGCGTATTCCATAAAAAATTAATTAAATGTATTGGTCATGAAGACAAGCAAGCGAAGGTGTCGCCCCACCAACGCGTTTCACGCATCAGCGCTTTATCAAGCGCTGATAAAGTGCTGAGGCGTGAAACGCATTGGTGGGGCGACACTTTCACTTGCTTGTTGCAATGGGTGCTCACCGCAGACTGGACTGAACTGCGAGGCCGAGGTGAGGATATATATACACCGACCTGGAATCACGAATTAGGGTCCAGAATGCAGATGCGTGGTTGTGGGTAGCAAGGTTGGAGAGTGAGAGTAGTAGGGGTCACGTAGCTGAGGGTAGGAGACGGCAGCATAGTAGTATCCATAGTAGTATCCATAGCAGAGTTGGAGGGAAGGAGACAGGTGGGTAGTCGGTATCCATAGCAAGGGTCTTGGTGGAGCTGCAAGGAAACAAGATGATAAGACAAAGCAAGGCAATAACAGCGTGCTTGCGACCAGCACACGTCACACGAAACAACTGTTATTCTCAGCCAAATTGTAGGTGCAAAGGCCGAGCATATAAAGGGTGATTCAGCCAATCCGGGAACTGCTTGTCAGCAGAGGCTGAAAGTGAAACCAGAGTGCTGATTCGTTGCTGTGCAGAGTGCACACAGCAGTAGCTGATGAGGAAGCCTGCAGCAAGTCAGAATCAAACTCTGGAGCGAAGCTTGCACCCGATCCTCACACTTGTCTTCATGAACATTACATTAAATTAATTTTTTATGGAATACGCATTCTCTATTCTTATTATACTTGTTCCCATGAGTAGTGCTCTGTTATTCTCACTGTTCCTACCTTTAATTGTATCCAAATTACAATACTGTTGTGGCTACGCCATTTTTGGGGGGATGGGGGGGGGTTAAAATAGCTGAAAAGCCCTGGATAGTAAGCAGTAATATACTTTCTATGGTAATGTTAAATATTTATAATATCCCTCTTCAAATTAGCTTCTATGTTATGTGAATGGATGTTGGACACACATGGGACACGGCTCATTAAAGTGCTTGGTAAACAAGTGCAGCTGTTCTGCTCAATGACTGGTGCAAGTAAGGGTACGGAGTGCCTCCAGCTTTGTGTGGGCGAGCAGAAGCAATGCATCATGGGAAAAAATAATTATAATCTAACAAGCGCAAGTCATTTAAGCATTCTCTATCCGGAGAGCTGAAATAATGGGGATTATCGTGTTTAGATGCTACTTTGTGGTTGACAGCACATAACTGCAGCCTACGGCATTCCATGCCTTTAATCGTGTTACCATTCCCACTGCAGAATTTGGTTGAAAGGTAATAATTCATGATATTCAACCTAATAATTTTATATGTGAAGTTTTAAAAGCCTTTAAATCCTTTAGCTTTTGGATTTACTTCATTTTCACTGATTTTGTCTTTTATGTTGGTCCCATATATATATACTGCACTCGGGGACATTGTTGTGATTTTTTTTGAAGACTACACAAATATATACAGGTGCTCCATCTCTATTAATAAGAGTCTTCTTGTCAGTTGCCCCCTAATCCTAATCTTAACTTTCGTAATTGTGAAAGAATTATGAATATAGACATTCAAGATTTTTACCAAACAAGGTGATATTTGCCCCTTTTTATGAAAATTATACATTGGCAAGGTTCGCCTAAATAATTAGCTAAGCATTAAAAGTCAATGGGCAGGGTCATTGAACCCTTCATATATTCAGTATCAGGAAATTTTACCCATTTTCAGGAAATTTCACTGAATTCTGGATAAAGTTTGGCAACATTGGTGACACTTTGCTAATTTTCTTGCAGATTTGAAAAAGCACTTTTGAAGACGTTTTCACTTCTCTAACTATGAACACTTCTGTTATTTCTGCAACAGATATCTGTTAATACTGTACACAGTACAGCAGTGTATTCCTCCACACCACTAGGGGCGTTTACACCGCTCCTCAGGCTCGCTCTGAAGAGGCAGGGAGGACTAAAGAAACTCTATGTCCTTGAACTCTGACACAGAGAAGGGGATCATACACTGGGACTCTGTGACATGTGCAGGGAGTGCTGCCAAAGCACGCGAGGTGCTAGGACTGTCCTGGGAGCCAGTAAGGCTGGTGCTTGAGCACCCAAAGGGAAGGTACCAACGACATCAGGGGACACACGCACACACGCACACACGCACACACGCACACACGCACGCACGTATTGGACCCTGCTGGTAAAGTTAGCGTTGGTTATACAATAATAATTATTTGTTCTTGTATAGCAGCCAGTTGTACGTAGTGCTTTACAGAGACATTTTACATACACAGTCCCTGCCCCGTAGAGATTACAATCTATGTTTTTGGTGCCTGAGGCACAGGGAGATAAAGTGACTTGCCCAAGGTCACAAGGAGCCGACACCAGGAATTGAACCAGGTTCCCCTGCTTCAAACTCAGTGCCAGTCAGTTTCTTTACTCACTGGGCCGCTCCTTCTCCCCATACTGCTATACTGTTGTCTGAGTGGTTATTCACGAGTTATATAGATGTATATGTATAGTGGAGGTCCTGCACCCTGCACCCCAAGCTCCCAATGAGCGGAGTCTTAGACCTCCTGTATCGCCAAACAGGTCAGCACCATAACCCTAGTAACCTCCTATTACAAGAAGATCTCCCCGGGTGGGGGGAAGGGATAGGTGTGTTACAACTGTTTGCATTGTTTTGGTTTTATTGTATACCAAGTTACCAAATATGGCCAGTAAATTATAGTGTAGCGCTGCTTCCCCTCCCTATGGGAGATGTGCCCTGCTACCGGTGTATGGGGGTGTGCTTTACCTGTTGGTTCACAGGAGAGCTGAGGTTCCGCGATGGTGTCGGGACAGGCTTTTGATATAGATGCTTCTGTTCAGTCAGCGCCTCCATCCACCACAGGCTCCAGGGGTGCTGGAAGCAGTCCTTATGGTAGAATCCTTCCATATTCATCCTGATTGACTGCAACCCAGGCCAGAGTATATTAAACAGAAGTCTCTTTATTGAGCATCCACTGCATACAGATTAATCATACATCGAATACTTCTTCCTAAGGCCCCGGACATGTTCCCTGCGTGCTTGCGGAAGCGTGCTGACGCGCGCTCCCGCTCAGCACTGAGCCCCTACAGCCGCAATTAGAGCGGCTTTAGTAGGGGCTCACCTGCGCTTCCGCGCGCTTGCAGAAGCGCAGGTCTTAGGGGAATTTAAAATTCCCCCGCTTGCCGGCGAGACAGGCCGGTCACGTGAGCGGTTCGCCCAATGAGGGCGAACCAGCTCCGTGACGTCACTGGCCCGCCCCCGGCCAGTGACGCGCCCGCTCCCGGCCCGCCCCCTGACGGTCTGTTCCCCTTCTGCCCGATCCCTGCCCCCCTTCTGCCCGATTCCTGCCCCCCTTCTGCCCGATCCCTGCCCCCCTTCTGCCCGATTCCTGCCCCCCTTCTGCCCGATCCATGTCCCCCTTCTGCCCGATCCCTGTCCCCCTTCTGCCCGATCCCTGTCCCCCTTCTGCCCGATCCCTGTCCCCCTTCTGCCCGATCCCTGTCCCCCTTCTGTCCCGATCCATGTCTCCTGTGTGTGTGTGTGTGTGTCTGTGTATGTGTGTGTTTGTGCATTGTGTGTGTGTGTGTGTGTGTGTGTGTGCATGTGTGTGTGTGCATGTGTATGTGTGTGCATGTGTGTGTGTGTGTGTATGCATGTGTGTGTGTGTGTGTGTATGCATGTGCTTATGCATGTGTGTGTGTGCGTGTGTGTATGCATGTGTGTATGCGTGTGTGTGTGTGTGTGTGTGTTTGTGTGTGTGTGTATGCATGTGTGTGTGTGTATGTATGCATGCATGTGTGTGTGTATGCGTGTGTGTGTATGTGTGTGTGTGTGTGTGTGTGTGTGTATGCATGTGTGTATGCATGTGTGTGTATGTGTATGCATGTGTGTGTGTATGCATGTGTGTGTGTATGCATGTGTGTGTGTGTGTATGCATGTGTGTGTGTGCATGTGTATGCATGTGTGTGTGTGTGTGTGTGTGTGCCTTTGTGTGTGTGTGTGTGCCTTTGTGTGTGCGTGCGTGCGTGTGTGTGTGTGTGTGTGTGCGCGTGTGTGTGTGCGTGCGTGCGTGAATATATTTATCAAAGTTGCACAATGTTAATAAATAATTTATTCTCACAACATGTCTTTTTTTTAAATTTTTAAAATATTATATAATATACACACACACACACTCACGCACGCACGCACGCACACACACACACACACACACACACATGTTCCCCAGTGACACACACACACTGACAGCTACCAAGTGACACACACACACACAGTGATACCCGCCTCCCAAGCGCTTGCTGTCTCCTCTGTAAGGACAGCAAAAAGCTCCTGGTAGAGCGAGCGGCAGCAAGCGAGAGCGAGCAAGCGCCAAACATGGCCAAGGCCTTAGTCTCAGTACTCTGGATGGTCCATGTGGCAAATCTAGCTTTGGGCTTTGTCACAAACCCCTAGTGGGACTGATCATATAGTCCCACCCGCAGGGCGAGGCACAGCTTACAACTTCCAGTGCTAGAATCAGAGCTGCACACTCCTCAGGGAACTGGGAAGATCTCATTAACTTTGGTGTGCCTCTTCCTTAGAGCAGGAGGGGAGGGCACAAGGTCTGCACCCAGGATTAGGCAACACACAAACCCTGTCCCATCTCCACTACTGCCACTCAAGGAAGTGGCAGAGGGGAGGGGTAAACCCAAGATGGGCTTAACACTGCCTGCATCTACTACGTGTTAGGGAGCAGATGAGTAGCCAGAACCTGCCATGGCTACACTAGCACAAAAAGATATTGAACCAGATAGCAAACCACAAAAAATGGATCGTAAAAATATAATAATTTAATTAACAGCATGAACAGAGAGAGAGCCTTGAGCTGTCTCACTTGCTAACCCCTCCTATTTCTTTGTCAAATTCTCTGTGGGTGTACCCCAGGGGTCTGTCCTGGTACCTCTTCTCTTTTCTCTGTACTCACTTACTTTAGGTGATGTTTTCACATATTTTGGGTTTAAATATCACACCTATACTGATGCTGCACAAATGTACTTTTGAACCGCTGACCTTACACCTGCTGTACTGACTCTGAATGTCTCTCAGCTATATCATCCTGGATGACCCTCCGTTGACTCAAACTTAATATGTTGAAGACACGGCTCTTCATACTACCTCCCACCTTTCCCCATTTCTGTTTGCAGAATCATCATACACCCAGTATTACAACTATGCTGCCTAGGTGTCTAATTTGACTCCTCCCTCACATTTAAACGGTCACTAAAACCTGTAGATTGTTCGTCCATAACGTAGCCAAGATATGGCCTTTCGTCTGTTGCTCTACTACTAAAACTGTAATGCAGGTCCTCATTCTCTCTGGTCTTGACAATTGTCTGACCTTCCTGTGGCTACTAACCTGCCCTACTCCTGGCAGTAAGCCTTGATAAAGCAGGCCTGCCAGTTGTCAATATGGGTTTTCCCCACTCACTGCACTTGAGTGACAGGGGGAGGCGGTGACATCAAGCCTGAGCATGTCCAATCATGGGGCAGACCTGATGCTCTCTGCCTAACTGTACTTAAGGGCAGTGCCACCCCAAATTTAGTAGTGCCTCTAACCGCTTGAGAGAGGCAAGTCACACAGCCAAGAACCTGACTATTGGGCCTTCTCTGGTTCTCTTCCCTTTGGGGGAGAATGAGTGTGGACAATACCTCCACAAGAGGTGAGGGAAGAGCTGGGACTGCTGCGGGTGCCCTTGGCTGGTCCAGGGACCATCCTTCAATGGGTAGCTGAGAGTGGGACTGCATTGGGCCGAAGATTGCTGTGTACTGCTGTTGGTGTACAGACAATAAAACGTTCCTGTTATTGTACCTCAGGCCTCGTGTGTGATCTTACTGGGGGGAGAGGTTATTGATTCTACCGTAGGAAATCATCTTCAGCTCCCTGGAACTTACGGCAGATGGAGGCACTGCCCTGCTAAAGATATGTAGGGTATGAACCCCAGAAGCCTTGTCCTCTGTCCCCACAAACATCGGCGAACGACTCAGCCCTCCTGTTACCAGCAAGTATCTTGCACCACACATTCTTTTATGTTAACACTTTTTTGGGATCATTGAATTGTTCATGTCTTGAGCCTTAATTATAATAACACGTGCATATATATATATATATATATATATATATATATATATATATATATATATATATATATATATATATATTATGGCTGTGATATTTACTCCAATGTAACAGTTTGATGACTCTAGACCAATGTATCGAACCATTTAAAATCCGAACACATTCAAGACCTGTCACGGGAGACCAGTACTTTTACACCAAAACCATCGGTATCACTAGCACCAGACGGCAAAGTTGTTGAATAAAATGGGGTTTATTCTGGCACGCCAGCAGACAAAACAAAGATGTACAAAACAAGATACAATACCAACTGGGGGCCTGGGGAGTAGACTCTAGCCTCGCTAGGTGCAGGGGCCTGTTTCAAGAAGGCTTGCCCTGTCCGCTTCTCGTCCAGGATATCCAATTCTTAAAGGTGCCCGTTTCTCTACTCAATTTTGAATCCCACAGCTATGTTTGAAGTAGCAAGTCCTCTGGCAGCAAGAGGTTTAACAAAATTGTAAATGCTCTCTACAGTGCGTGCCCTTGGGGTGTGACCCTAGGTGCAAAATCAACTAAATAAACAGTAAGCTCATTGTCCTTATTCTTAACTATTTCTTATTCTAAAATTCAATTTAACATGCTTTATAAAAGGCTCCAATTTGTTAACATCATGAAATTGGTCATATTTTCAGAGATGTCAGTCTCCAAGGACTGAGATCAGAGACATTGGCGGTTGGGAGCCAAACAATAATCGTTTTTAATCAAAAAGGCATTTTGTTTTTGTTAGTGAGAATTCACTAAAATCTGAGACTCTGATCTTAAAAAAAACTGTAAGACTGACTCCAAATCAGCGAGACTCACAAACCATCAGCGAGAGGTGACAGGCCTGTATTTTTAGTTTGACCAAGGGACAAAATATAAACATTATATATATATATATATATATATATATATATATATATATATATATATATATATATATATATATATATATATAATCAAAAAATAAATAGATGATACCGTTCTGTGGCTAACGAAATGCTTTTATTTGTGCGAGCTTTCGAGATACACTGATCTCTTCTTCCAGCGATGTTACAATGAATGAAGCAAGGATAACTTAAAAACAGTGTCTCTTGGAATGTTATCTGTGCTTGTCCTTCCCCCGGTGTGGATGTGTTTTATGGCTAGAGGTGTCAAAGGGTAACTGAAAGCAAGTGAAGAAAGAGTGTGTATGTGTATCAGTGTGAATAAAAATGAATGGAGAGCCCACAGTATAAACAGTGCTCTACACAAGGTGTGTGTGGAGTGAGAGGGATATAAATGGTGTGGGTGGGTGTGGAAATGTGAGAGTTTGTAGCACAACTAAAAGTGTGTGTGGATACTATGTGGTCCCTATTGGTGTATATGGATGGAAAAATAAGGAGTATTAGTATGTGTGAGAGACAGCTGTGTGTGCATACATATAGCACAGTATGTACAGACATGGCCTTTAGCGCTCATGGGAAGAGAGTTCGCTAGTGTCAGTAATGACTCATAAAATTTCGATCTCTATTTAGGCCACTGCTAAGTGTCCCGAACAGTTGCATAAATTTGTATTCATGCAACCGTCTCTCTTTCGGGGTTTTAAGATTACCTTTGAGTATGGCAACCCTCAGATCGTTCATCTTATGGCCAGAGTCAGAGAAATGTTCGCCAACAGGACTGTCTCTTGTTCCGCGTGTGATGCTGTGGCGATGAAGGTTCATTCTCTTGTTTAGCCCCTGTCCTGTCTCACCTATGTAGTAGCAGCCCCCTGGGCATTTCATGCACATGATGAGGTACACGACATTGCTGGAGGAACAGGTGAACCCTCCTCTGATTTTGTATTCCCGATTCTTGTGTGGTATTTGTATTGTGTCCGCTGTGTAGAGCATTGCGCAGGTTTTGCATCTTGGGTCCTGGCATGGTTTTGTCCTGCATTCAGTTGTACTGCTGAATACTTTACTCCTCACCATAATATTCTTGAGATTATGGGGTTGTCTGTATGATAATAAGGGTGCTTCAGGGAAGACCTGTTGCAGTCTTGTATCTTCCTGGAGGATGGGTTGTAGTTTCCTGGCGATCTTGCGTAGGGCTCCTAGGTGTGGGTTATATGTGACCACCAAAGGAACCCTGTCGCTTGTCTCCTTCTGTTTGTATTCAAGGAGACCACTTCTTGGTATTCTGGTGGCTTTGTGAATTTGCTGGTCTACAATTCTGTGGTTATATCCACGGTTTATAAAGTCTGATCTCAAGGCTTTAATCCGCTGGTCTCTGTCTGCTGTGTCGGAGCATATCCGGTTGTATCGTATGGCTTGACTGTAGATGGTTGCATGTTTGGTGTGTGTCGGGTGGAAGCTGTTGTCCCTCAAATAGCTGGCTCTGTCTGTAGGTTTGCGGTATACAGAAGTCTGTAGTTGGTTGTTCTTTATAGTAATGGTGGTGTCTAGAAAATGTACTTCATCCGGGGAATGGGTGAGTTTGAGGTTGATGGTCGGGTGGAAAGTATTGAAGTTGTCATAGAACTGTAGGAGGTCCTGTTCGCCAGAGGTCCAAATCAGGAGGATGTCATCGATGTAGCGAAGGTATGTAAGGGGTTTCAAGTGACAGGTGGACAGAAAGTCACTTTCCAGTTTTGCGCAGAACAGATTGGCATACTGTGGCGCCATCCGAGTACCCATAGCGGTCCCGGTTGTCTGGAGGTATGTGTCATTTCCAAATGTGAAGTAGTTATGGGTCAGAATAAATTCAATGCATTTAGTCACTGTCTCTGTGAGTGGCTCCTGCGATCCCAGAAAGTATCTGCAGGCTGAAATCCCATCCTCGTGGGGGATGTTTGTATAAAGTGACTCTACATCCATAGTTGCTAGTAGTGTTCCTGTAGGGAGGGGGCCAATGGCATTCAGTTTGTTTAGCAGGTCGGTGGTATCCTGGATATAGCTGGGTGTGTTCCTGACAAGTGGTTTTAGAATGCCCTCCACCCAGCCAGAAATATTCTCGGTAAGTGTGCCAGATCCAGAGATAATAGGGCGCCCAGGGTTACCCTCTTTGTGAATTGAGCATGTAGAATGTGCCAGGTTTTGGGTTAGCTGGTATCAGGTCCAGAATTTGTTCTCTTGTGTGGATCGGGAGTGTTTTAATGATCCTGTTGAGTTCTCGCATGTATTTTTTAGTTGGATCCTCCTGCAGTTGGGTGTAGTACTTTGAATCAGAGAGTTGCCTGTGTGCTTCCCGCAGGTAGTCTGTGGTGTTCATTATGACCACTGCTCCTCCCTTGTCCGCAGGTTTGATTGTTATGTTGTGGTTGGCCTTTAGCGATTCTATGGCTCTCCTCTCCATCAGTGTCAGATTATATGTTTGTTTCCTTACTTTGTCCAGGATGGTGGTTTTGGCGCTGTGTCTGAAGCTTTCAATGTACCGGTCCAATGTGGGGTTGCGCCCAGTTTGTGGGATTCAGTTTGATTTTTGCTTCTCCCTGCTCATGTGCAGCGGCTCTCCTTCTGCAGTGTTGGCATAATCTTGGTTGTGTCTGTCATGGAAGAACTCCTTAAGACGCAGCCTTCTGAAGTATTCTTCTAGGTCACTGCACAGCTCAATCTTGTCCATAGGCTTGGTAGGGCAGAATGTGAAACCCTTTGATAATAATGAGGACTCTGCTTGATTAGGTGTGTAATCTGAGAGGTTAACAGTGCAGTCCTGCTCTTGGTGACTGTCAATGTTTGTATTATTAGTTGTTGTGCTGGCTGCTGCAGAGTATCTCATTCTTAGCCTCAGTCTGTGCAGTTTCTTTTCCTTATTGCTAATTAGACCCTTCAGGAGTTTTTCATGGAATGTTTGGAGTCATATATATATATATATAAACATATCTGACCACTAAGCAAATGTTGTGTTGATACATACATTTGCCAATGCATCTCGCTGTGTGAAGTGGAAAAGATCTGTAGCATTTTAGAGAAGAACTGCCAAACCTTATACATCAGGGAAAAATGCTTCCGTGTCTTGCTGGACCCTCCAGCAGTGAAAGGGTTAAATTATAACTAATAATATGAATGTGTCCGTGACCATGCACCCCAGCAATGAGAGCGCGGGCAGCGGTTACATGTCATTTGAACGAGGCAGTTCGATATGACTAATATTTTCATAAATGTATATATAATGTACACACTCGGTGAGAATACTTCAACCACTCTTACAGCCCCAAGGTACGTGAACATTTCTTGTGTAGCAATTTGCTGTTAGCGTTCACCACAAGAACACTCTGAGAGATTAAAACTACTACACCCTCCCGAAGGGATCTGTTGAATCATCACATGCATTCTTAGGTGGTTATTATGCAAAGTTGGTTCAAAAGTTCAGCCTAGTGCCAGAGCTACTAAGTGAACTGCAGTTAAAGGATTATACAATGGTGTCCTTATTTTCAGTGCTAGCAGGGACTTGTCAGTCCGGGGGGTGTGCCTTATTGTGAGTACTCTGACCCCTGTGTACATCTTGTGCATTTAGAGAACCAGCTTTTCTACATTGTGCTGAAGGGGAAACTGTACATGAGTTACGAGGTCACTGCAGTACATTGAAAGGCAAAGAATGGTGTCAGAGAAAGGACTTATAGAGGTACTGTAGGGATGTGCAAAACCACCCAAACCCCCTCCCTCTTTCTCCCCATCACTATGTGTTACTGAATTTAATGTCTCTTCTACTATATAGGAGCAGAGATTACATTTGTCCCCAACAATTGTACAGGAGAGTACCACTGCACCATCAATATCCTTCAATACGCCATTTTTTTTAAATATACAGTATAGCTTATGTAGCCATGCATAATAATGACTGCATACATCCTCCCTGTTGGCAGTAAGTCCTGGTAACTACAGGCCTGCCAACAGTAGTTATGGAGGTTTTCCCTCACACCCTAGTGTGGTGCCCTGTGTAAGGAGGGGAGTGGCTGTATGCTCTGAGTCCCTGGATAGTGACCTCAGAGATGCGCCTGCCCCCTGAGGTATAAAGGGCACAACACTGACAGTTAGTGTTGTTGTTGGTTGAGCAATAGTAACCAGAAGGTACAGAGATTGGAGAATCGCTTTTGTGACCCTAGTGCAGTAACTAGCGGTAGCAGAGTGATCAATTAAGTTTTGTCTACGCCATACTGTGTCCAGGGACCTGGCACAGCGGTGATCTCCCTAGGAGAAAGGGAATCCCACTTCAATACGGGAGGGCATACCTGGCAAAGGGACAGCACGGAGAGATGTGCGGCTAGAGCCGGCAGCGGCATGGGGCAGTCTGCTACATCCCTGTATTCAATAAAGATGTCCTTGAGAAAAAGAACCCCACTGTGTGAGTGTGAGATTACTCAACAGTGGATGGCACCAAGAAGGAGTTCCTCACCAGGACCATCTCCCTGCGGAAGCACAGATCCTGATGAGGTGGAGGCGCTGCACATGATGTAAGTTGGACTCGTACCCACTACCTCAGCTACCTGTCCTGATGACATCCCCTAATAACACCAAGCGGGAGACTCAAGAGTCCTGTTACTTGCAGGTGCACCACCACACACGCCTTGTAATGGGAACTGGTTAGACTACATGGGCCAATGTGAGATTGGGTGGGTCAGGCCAGGGGGATACACCCGTTACAATTGGAGGCGCTGCTGAGATACCTGTTAACAGGACAGGCTTTTGCTAGGCACACATTAGAAAACAGGGAGAGTGTCTGCTGCCACTTTGTGCTGCGTGGGCCGGAACCAGGGGTAGTCAGGGAGATGCTGGAGCTGCATGCCGCAAAGACGCCTTGGGATCCGTTAGGGGTTAGTGAGTCTGGAGCAGGGGGCTATTGCTGTCCTAGTCGCCTTGAGGTAGCGCTAGCGGGGGACGCCTAAGGGGTAAACTGGTAACTGAGAGCAGGAATTCTAGACGGGTCCGCACTAGGCTAGCCAAAAGTAGGTCGACGCCCAAAGTACTGCATGGAAGAGCCAGAGTACTCTAGTCTCCATTCCAGATCACTTACCAAGGAGCACAGACTGGAGGAACGTGTTACAGTAGACACAGAAAGAGTGAGCCTAGCCTGAGGTAGTGCAAATACGAGTCGGATATACGTTAGGTACACAAGGTGGTGCACAAGGCATGTTTATTGTACAGATGTGGTAGCTGCCCCGCAGAACGGAGCTCCATGTACAAAAACCCCATGTTCAACGATCACGAGCGATCTGTCGGAATGGAGGATCTGCACAGAGCAGAAGGTCCAGGATGGCGGAGAGAGAGAACCACAAGAATGGAGGATCTGCACAGAGCAGAAGGTCCAGGATTGCGGTCAGAGGAAGAACACGCATATGAACTGTGCGTGGGTGAAGAACAGGCTACAGAAGAGACTTTTGTGGGCTTGTTGTGGAATGGCGTGAAAGCCGTGGCTGCGCCGTGTTTGTCCTGCCTATGTTCTTGGGAAGATACCCCCGAGAATAGTGAGGACGACAGTCTTGCGAGATGGGAAGAGCGAAATGGACTTTGTTATACACCTATTAACAAACAGCCAGACGCTGCCTTAAATGAAAGAAAAGACAATGCTTACCAAGATGGCGGTTCCTGCGTTCCCGGGACGCCGCGTGGGCATGCTGCAGAAAGTCTTGCAACTTTGCAGTCTGCTAAATGTTGGCCAGGATTGGCGCCAACAAGAAAACTCCACCCCGAGGGGAAGTTTGGCGCGAAAGCTGGAGCCGCGCCCTCATGGACTATGACTCACTCCGCACCTGTGCTGGGTCAGCCTACAAGTCTACGAGACATCCCCCTAGTTTCAACCAGGGGGAGTGGTTTGCGGTTTCACCGGATGTCGATAGAGAAAATGGGAGGAAGGGTTGCTACATCAGCCCATGCCTTTCAGTTGCGAAGAGCCATTGACCAGTATAGACCTCTGAGACGAGTGCCTCCGCTGGTAAAGATGGCTGAAGCTGCTGACAAAGTGGACCAAGGTCCTGTGATTTCCACTCACCCTTATTCGGCTCCAGGAGGCTTCCTGGTGATACGGGTGGAGGGTGTGGAGACTGTGGCGTGTCTTTGCCTGCAGTGCAGACTGCCGGGCGGAGCCGTGGGCAGCGAGGCCCGATGCCCCCACTGCGGACTGCAGTACATGTGGCCAATGACCACATTCGTACCGGTGCAAGCTGTGGGAGTGGCCGGAAATGTCCCGATGCCAATAGAAGAACAGCCGGGAGCTCTCTGGAACAAGAGTGCCAGTCCCGCGGAGTCGGAATCAGCACTGGTGCTTCCGACGGAGAAACTTAGCCATCGGAGAGGTGATCACCGAGGAGCTCATCGTCGGTCTCCTACTGGGCTGCCTCGGCCGAACTGTAAACTGGAATCCTCGGACGAGGAGTGTGCAAGGCTGGCAAGTAAGGCCGTTCCAAAACGGGACTGTCATACCATTGGTACGCCATGGAGGGATGCAATTCCTCGTGGTGTGGAGACACGGAGTCGAGTGTCTCCAGTACCGCGACCACCCGATCGCCGGAGTCCCACTGCCGTGGTGACTAGTGGATCGGACGGAGGTCGATACACCCCTACCCTGCGAGGTATTAAGACACCGTGCCTGTCGCAGGCCTTGGGATTGGAAGATCCGGAAGAGCGAGTCCAGAGCCAGACTGGATCGCGCAGTAGACGGGCGTTGGCGGATGTCCTCGTGGAGGAAGAGATCCCGCTTGGGGATCCACCCCAAGATGGCGTCGCAGCACGTGCGTGTGCGGAAGTGGTTCCGGCGGACCAGGGAGGCCCCGAGTGGGATATGGTGCCGCCTCTGCGGTCAAGTAGCGGGAAACGATCCCCTACTACCAGGGGGAACGGACGTTTGAACTGCAACCCCAGAAGCTCAGCTGTTGAAGACAAAGATGGACTTTGTGGCGACGTTACAACAGGTATCGCCGGAGAGCAGGTCGAAACCCTGTCAGTGCCTACTGTTCGGTCCCGTCCCCAAACCCCATCCACACCCAAGGTTAACCCCAAGGCCCTAGTTAAAGCCCCTGTGCCCGTCACTATTTTATTTGGGTCCAGTTCCAGCTTAGGGTTGTCCGGGGAGTCACGGGGTCCTTCCGATGATCGGACTGGAAGCCTGGACTTGGGTACGTCGGATGATGGGTCGAAGGGAGGAGGGAGCATGTCCCGACAAGTGTCGGTGTCCAGTGATTGCCCTAGTGGGCTTAGTATCACAGTACGAAACACCTCTCAGTATAAAAGAGTTAATGAGAGATCTGAGGGTACATCTGGGGTGTCTTCTGGTGTGCCTGATGAGGAGTCCATCGAAGAGAGTATAGATCCTAGCTCCGAGGAACGGAAGGAGACTAGGTGGTGGGCCCCATTGTATGAGGGCTATGTATCATGGTTCGACCGCACCCGCTTTATTTTAGAGAGGGAGGGGGTGGTTGATCACTGGTGGGCTGCCGGTGACTTTGATGATGAGTCATACCTTAGGGCTCTAAGGGTAAGGTGGGATCAGATCCAGGCAGGCCTTATTATCCCCAAGGGGTCCGCAGGGTTGGATGATCCGGTAGAAACCGATGAGCCCCTATCATGGGTGTTGCCCGGGGCGGCTGGTCAAAACAGTTTAACAAGGGTTTGCCGAGCTGAACGGGCAATTACGGCCAAATATAGGAAGTCCCATGGGCTTGATTACCCATATGTCCCTGAACCTCTAATGCGAGAGATAGAGGAGAATAGGGAAAGATGGCTCAAGAATGATATACAGTATTATATCGTGGAGAGAGGGGGAGCTATTAAAGGGATACAGGCCGAGCAGAGGGTAGCTCAACTGATGCGGGTATGGAAGATAGGGCGCAGTGTATATATGCACAAGGTGGTATACTGCAATGAGCGAGGAGTACCCCGAGAATACAGCGTGACTGTATATGATGCCGCGGGGCGAGAGGTGAAGAAGCCAGATCCTCGGCATTATTATTGAGTATCCAATAGAGTGGTCTGTTGTTTTCTTTAACGCTCCCTGCTGGTCAGTGAGTGTACTGGGCTTACATTATTATGTTCATGTAATGATGTTTGCTATGTTATTTGTGTGTTCTTTTGCTGTGTTTCCTGGCGCAAGGTACACCAAATTTAGGTCCCAGCCGGGACGGTGGGTATCAACCAGGGGGAGTATGTAGCCATGCATAATAATGACTGCATACATCCTCCCTGTTGGCAGTAAGTCCTGGTAACTACAGGCCTGCCAACAATAGTTATGGAGGTTTTCCCTCACACCCTACTGTGGTGCCCTGTGTAAGGAGGGGAGTGGCTGTATGCTCTGAGTCCCTGGATAGTGGCCTCAGAGATGCGCCTGCCCCCTGAGGTATAAAGGGCACAACACTGACAGTTAGTGTTGTTGTTGGTTGAGCAATAGTAACCAGAAGGTACAGAGATTGGAGAATCGCTTTTGTGACCCTAGTGCAGTAACTAGCGGTAGCAGAGTGATCAATTAAGTTTTGTCTACGCCATACTGTGTCCAGGGACCTGGCACAGCGGTGATCTCCCTAGGAGAAAGGGAATCCCACTTCAATACGGGAGGGCATACCTGGCAAAGGGACAGCACGGAGAGATGTGCGGCTAGAGCCGGCAGCGGCATGGGGCAGTCTGCTACATCCCTGTATTCAATAAAGATGTCCTTGAGAAAAAGAACCCCACTGTGTGAGTGTGAGATTACTCAACAGTGGATGGCACCAAGAAGGAGTTCCTCACCAGGACCATCTCCCTGCGGAAGCACAGATCCTGATGAGGTGGAGGCGCTGCACATGATGTAAGTTGGACTCGTACCCACTACCTCAGCTACCTGTCCTGATGACATCCCCTAATAACACCAAGCGGGAGACTCAAGAGTCCTGTTACTTGCAGGTGCACCACCACACACGCCTTGTAATGGGAACTGGTTAGACTACATGGGCCAATGTGAGATTGGGTGGGTCAGGCCAGGGGGATACACCCGTTACACTTAGATTTGATGTTTTACAGTGTAGTTATAAGAGTGTGAAGGAGACTTACAATTTTAAATATTGCAAATATCTTGATGTACAATTGAAGTACCAAGTCAATTCAAATTATTTTCTAACCATGTAGTAACAAAGGAGGGAGAGGGAGTAGGTAGTACAGTATACCTTCTATTGAACCAACAAGTAGTTGATATGTTACAAGCTTTCAAACCGCTTAGGGTCCTTCATGGAAGAAGGAACCAACATGGCTACCCAACCTTCTTTACTTTTTTAACCTGTGGTAAGAAAAATACATATAATTAACATGGATGACTAGTAATGGCCACCGGCTGATGCTCTGCGCATGCGCGAACCTCGCGCAAGATGGCGGCGCCCTGGGGAGATAGCCACCGGAGCCTCCGGCGACGCGCTCACCCCTGCAGCTCCCTGACACACAGCAGGAGTCCCTCCCACCAAACGGAGGTAAGGGGGGCCCAGAGGGAAACCTGCTACATAAGCTTAATACGTTTTTAATCAATTTCCTTCTTTTCATCTTTTCATTCAGATTTAATTTGCAGTGAACCAATTGGTGATCACTCCTTTTATCAAAATGGTTAAAGACTGGGCAGTCTTCAGTCACATGTTGCTTATTAGCTACTGTAGGATATTATTATTAATAATAATAATGTTGTTTATTTGTAAAGCACCAACATATTCCGCTGTGTGGTACAATGGGGGTACAGAGAATTGATAATTACATAAACCGTCATATACAGATATGGGCAAGCATGCATAAACAGATACAAATAAGTAATGAGGACCCTGCTCGTGAGAGCTTACAATCTACAGGGACAATGTTGAAACTAAAGGTAAGGAGGTATGCCTCAGGGTGGAGTATGGTCATGCCGTACAGTTGGTCCCATTAAGGTTTGGGGGCAGTGGATGTTGGGGGGGTCTTAGCGTGGAGTTTTGTCTAGCCGCACAACTGGTACCAATAGGTATAGCAGGGAAAGGTGTAGGGGGAGGTTAGGGGTATGCCAAAAAGGCTTTCTTCAAAAGCCGAGTTTTCAGTGAGTTTTTAAATGACTGAAAGCAGGGGGAGAGTCTGATGGTATGTGGTAGGGAATATCAGAGAGGAAAGTCTTGTAAATAGGAGTGCATCAAGAGGATAAGGCAGGAGGAGCAGTGGATGTTGTGGGCAGAGCATAGTGGGCATTTAGGAATATATTTGGGGTTGAGGGCTGAGATGTAAGAGAGGGGCAGCGTCGTTGAGATTTTTTGTCAGAACAAGGGTTTTGAATTTGATTCGGGAGGATAAGGGAGTCCAGTGTATTCGTAATGGAACAGCAGAAGTGGAGCGGTGAGTGAGGTAGATGAGTTTGGCAGCAGCATTTTGGATAGATTAGAGTTGGGATAGGTGGGCAAGTGGAATGCCAGCTAGGAGAAGGTTGCACTAGTCAAGGCGGGACAGGATGACTAAGTGAATTAGGATTTTAGTTGCATCATGAGTGATAAAAGAGCATATCCTGCCAATATTTCAGAGATGCAGATGGCAGAACTTTGTGATGAATGCAGAAGATATCAGAGTCAACGATGAGTCCTAGGATGCACTCAGGATAGGATTCACTTAATTCTTGATTCCATTAGGTACATTCCATGTCTATTATCTTCTTGAAGAACAAATTAAAGATGTAGAAGTTTTCACATTCAGCTAATTCTACCAGTCTGTCTACATGTTCCTGTTTCCGTAACCACACTTACCAAATGATGCTTCGGCCTGTTGCTGAGCACCAATCTTTGCATTGAAATCTCCTACTGTATAACGATCTTAAGTTGACAATTTTCCTGTTGTTTAGTGATTGCGGAGGGGAGGCAGTGGATGCAGAGGAGGGGACAGTGGATGCGGAGAGGGGACAGTGGCCGCGTCCCCTCCTCCCTCCGTCCCCTCCTCCCTCGTCCCATTCTCTCACCCGCTCCCAACCACTCCGCCCCCCAATATCATTCTATGCCCAGGGCAGCTTCCCCATGCTCTCCCCTCTGTCCCCCACCTCCCACCCCAGGCTTAACATCTGATCCCATTTAATCTTTTAAAGTTTGTCTTCCAGTTTTTGCAGCACTGCTTCACTGGAGAGAGTCTGACACTTGTAGACACCCAGATTTATGTTTGCATGATACTGTAGCTTTTGTTTCACCTCCGGGGATCCTTAGAAACTTCATGCATTCTTCCTGTACACTGTCAAGCCCAGGGACAAACCAGCCCCTGGAGAATAAGGGCCATTGCTTTTCCGTATGTTTCATATTTGGGCATTGCGACCTCACTTGCCATGCTGGCCTCATTTGCATGTTGACACGTACCTTTCCCACTGTAGCGGATATATTGTTTAAGCTTTCAAGGAAACTGTATATACAGTACGTATTTGTGTGTGTCTGTGATTCTGGGTTTCTATGTTCAATCTATCCTGTAGGGACCCTTACAGGATCTGTTGAAAATCTGATCATTTTACCAATGTAGCGTACACTGTACTCAAGCTATTTATATATATACAGGGCTTGACAAACAAGGGACCCCCCCCCCCAAGTCACGCGCCCCCCCCCCCCCCTCTCCCCATCTCCCCCCTTACGACTCTTGCCTGCGGCAGGGTCCGGAGCCATGGTGTGGCGATCTCCATCTTCTCCCCTGCAAATTGTACTCTTTCCCCTGCAGGTCCTGAAAACATGGCGTCTATGCTGTGGCTTGTTGAGCGGGTGCTAAACGCCATTTCGGGAAGCTATCGAGAGGATGATTTGTTTTATATATGTAATGTTATTACGTTTTTGTTCAATTGGAACTCTGTGTTGGTCTTCTCTCCCTAACAGTGTCATACACCGCTGATAAACCTGGACTCGGGTGATACACTGGTTACGCTATTACTGCAGCTGCATCATAGTGTTGCTAACTACGGTGGTTTTTGGATTAATTTACATATCATACAGTATGTGCTGGCATTTTTTTTGCCCCATAACCAGTAGCACTGTGCCTGCTGGATACTAAGGATAAGCAGACTGTTGGTGCCTGTGTTTACACCATTGTGCAGGGTTTTCATTCCAAGCTGTTTTCTAGGAGATTTTTTTATCCCAGGGTTAAGGGAAGTACCATTGATCCTTCAGATCATTGGGAACGGGCCTGAAGAAGGGCCCCCCCCGAAATGTTGCCCCCCTTATTTCCCTTGTTTTTCCCTTTGTCCTTTTTTCCCCCACCCCCCACCTTCCATTACCCAGTTTCCTTCATCTTCTTGTGTTACATTCCCTTTAGATTTCTATGTTTCTTAGTTGCTTTATTTCACATTTTTATGTTACATATCTAAGAGACTTTATCATTCACTGGTTGCAGTGTGCATATGCTATATACATGTTATCCCATTACCATTTGATTTGGCTTATTTCTAGACTACACTGTTCTTATAGAGTGCTGGGAACTACAGGTAGTCCTCGCTATCCAACATTTCACTTTACAACAAATGGCATATCCAACGCTTTACAATGCACCCTACGGGCCGTTTTTCGACGCCGGAATGCGTTATTCGACGCCTGAATGCGTTATCCGACGCTCACCGCCACTGATTAACATGGGACTCACTTTACAACAGTTTCACTATCCAACGCTACTTCCAGAACGGATTCCGTTGGGCAACCGAGGACGGACTGTACTTTATATTTCTAGAATTTAACAATACTGCAGGTGATGTTTCACAGATGATCTATAAAGTGGCATCACCACCTCTCTCTTTCTGCTGCTAATACCTCCAACACATGAAAGAGAAGTTGCAACACCTGTATTTCTCAATTCCTCGAGTAGATAACATCTTTAAAGATGTATTATTATTTATTTAAAGTTAACAAAGGGCTCACTGTGGCCCAAAATGTTTCATGCCTGGAAGCTTTTCAAAATATATCCGTAAAGATTTTATCTACTTCTACTAGTGTTTATTGAAGCAAGAATTGTGAAATACACGTATTGCAGCTTCTTTTTCACACATTGGATTTGTTTGTCAAGTTTGGAGCCAGCTTGCTGCTGAGAATACTCCTGTGACTTTTGCTATTATATCACCTACACGTGTTCCTGTTTTGTTTTTTGTTCCTAATACCTCTCACTATTCAACCTAACAGCCGGCTGGCTTTCCGCATTGCTTTATTACATTGCTCGCCTACTTTTAAGTCTGCTGAAATAATGACTCCCAGGTCTCTTTCCTCTATAGTAGTTAACAATTTAGTACCATTCATTCTGTAATCTGCTTTTGGATTTTCTGTGACCCAAATGTATATTTTTTTTACTTTTTGGCATTACATTCTTGTTGCCACACACTTGATCATTCCTTGAATGTTCCTAAATCATGAGTCATTATGTTCATGCCCCCCTGGAGTGTCAACCCTGTTTCAGATCTTAGTGTCACCTACCATTTGCAATGCCAGTAATAAAGATATTAAAGGGCTAGGAACTAAGAGAGTGTACCCCCTAAAGATTTGGGAGGGTCTATCTGCACGTTCCAGTCATTCACAGACTTTGCACCGCAGCAGCGCCTGTGCTCTTGTTGCTATCAGCTAGACGCAGCGTGTAGCCCAGGGGATTTCCCAGAAACCTCAAACCTGATACGAGCGGAGGTTACATCACATCTGGGTTCCAGTGAAAGGAGCGAGGAGCACGCCAGCCGCAACATCAGTTATTCTCCCGGCAACGAGCACGACCCCTCGGTGTCCGGCGCACGGAGGAGAGGCGCTTCAGCAGTGAGACCGCGTATCGGTTAACTTCGAGCATCAGCTTCCCCTAGAGTTTCCAAGGGACCTGTGGAGAAATTCCAGGAGACGAACGAGGGACTGCACACCCCCCTGAATCGGGCTTCCACTTTATATCAGACAACTTATTCTGTTCTTTGTTCTATATATTTATGTGATATCTATTTCATTTTATCTTTTTCTTTTTATAAAGTATTCATTTGCATCACTTGCGCCCTTCTTTTTTGTTTTGCTTGAGGCACCTGTCCGAGTGCAGATCGCAGGGGTACTCCTGTGGTTACCGTCCCTTCCTCTGAATGTTTTCCCTTTACAACAACTTTCTATTGCCTGTCCTTCAACCAATGTCCTATCCATCCTACCACCTTATAGTCCAATCCCACGCATTGCCCATTGTTTAATAGTCTGCTATGTGGGACAGTGTCAAAGGCTTTATTAAAATCAAGGTAAGATACATCTACTGCTCCATCCTGATCTACTGCTGCGCCAGTCTTTATTTTAAAACTTCTCGGGGGGCATAGCTGTTGCATCTTCTGAATTCCACGAGCAATAAATTGGGCATCCCCGCATTCATGCCGCATTCGCGCCGCCCAGCACCCTCGGTTGATCCGCGTTTGATCTGTTTAATTATAATGGTTCGGATTTAATTGGGGGCAATTTTTCGCGTAACCGCCAGGTGGCAGATATTCATGAATTGTAATGAATTCTAAGGTGTACACTACATGTGCTACAGTACTGTAATGTATCGACTTGCAGGTGTTTAAAAAAAAACCCACAGTGGTCCATTGTGAATTGACCTTGGTACTGAAGAAGTTACTATATCAATTTAGGCGGTCCATAATAAAAACTGAAGGCGCTGTGTCTTTTGTACATTTCTGTATGTCTCCTGTAATGAGTACACCGCAGTACGTGTGCTAAAAGCTCGACATAACGTACGCTTATTTAATATGGTCCACAATTAATGCAGCAGATGATAAGATGGCCACAGTTGGTCAAATGTATCAATATTTTGTCGAAAATTATGACTTTTACACATTTTCACCAGATGCTCGTGTGTGGAAGCGTGCAATAAGGAAAAAGTTAAGCAGCGATCCATGTTTTTTCGTATTGCTCCTGCACACGGAGTTAGAGGCGGGTATTGTTGTGTGGTGCCAGATTTTTCCAGTATCTTTGATCATGGAGACTTCAAAAGGCGAAAGGTCATCATAAAACCAACTAAGATTCGTCAGTCCCAGGCAAGCAATGCGCCAGCGCCAGCACCGGCTTCCAATAATTGTCTGACCGACAATGAAAACCTGGTGATCGACAACCCTTGCTATCTGTCCCCGCATGGATACCTGCAGACTGAGCAAGATTTCACGTACAGATACCAGCAAGCTTGCATGTACCAAAAAGATTTCCAGCTTCATCAGCTGTCAACTATGTGTATAATGAAGACTACGGGAATGGCAGTGGCTCGGCGCCAACCGATTGGCAAAGTCTATAATGAAGGTAAATACGGTACAGTATAATTTACTACAGTAACTGCCTGGATTACACTACTGTATCTGTATTACACTACTGTACGTGTATTACAGTACTTACAGTACAGTACACTACCTGCAGTTCAAGCTGCCGTATTTTATTTTTATTTTTAAATTAATCGCTTTGCTTATGGTTATTTAGTTCTATTATCTTAGTCACAATTCTAGAAAATGTAGTCCAGCAATATCATTGGCTGAGCAGCTTCTACAGTAGATACTGAACAATTGGTGGCTAGCTAGGCGCATGCGCGTACTGTATGTCTCATTGGAACCTTGTTGAAACGCATATGCGTGTCATCACATTTAGGCACATGCGTGTATGTGAACACACACACCCCCCAAAGAGAAAATTATTGTGGCCTTCTTGAGGGGACTGACTGATTTTAACCAACCATTATGTGAAATGTTATACAGTACTTACTGTATGTTTTTGAGACACTGACATTTTTATAAAAGGTTGCAAAATGCAACAATGAAACTATTTAAAAATATTCAACTTTGTTTTATTTTTTTGGAGTTAAAACAACAGAACAGCAACAATGGAAACATATTATATACGGTTCCAGTAATAATTTTATGAAGTCTCCAGGCTGTAAAACTGGGGGCAAAGTCTGCAAAAGAATTGCCCCAGATTTATCAAAGGAAGAACTCCCAGTGCTTTCAATGGGATTCCTGTTTTTTTCACACTGGTTTTGCCCTACTTTTAAGCTTGGTGACTTTATTAAATAAACGCCTTACGTGTATTTAAACGAAGAAAGTGTATCAAAAACAACTTTGCTGTCAAATGCAACATTGTATATGTGTAGGTGTTAGGAGACAACTATGTGTAACTCCATGTAGAAAAGGGTATACAGTACAGTATGACTGTATTACTAGGGAAGAGGTTTTCTAGCTTAGGTTTAACAGAAACAAATAAAGACTGGCAGCGTGTTGCAAGAGGGAATGCTTTCAGGTGTTCAGAGTCATAGAGACTGCTATATTAGATAGGAGACATGTTTGGGGGAGCACAGTATGCACGTAGGGGACAAGAAGAACCTTTAAGTGCAGGATTTATTTAATAAGGATCCAGATGTTGTGAACTGCTTGTTGGGCCAATAAATAGTACCACGCCACCTGCATTTGTTTATTTGCATATGTTATCCTAATTATTCCTCTTTTCTATATTTCACAAACATATCTCCCAAGGCAGCAGGTTGCTCAGTGACAGATAAGAAGACGTAATGGAGACATTCATATTAAATGTTACCTACAGCAACATCACGTCATGCAAAGTTACCACTCGGATTTTCTGGGTTTGAGTAGAAAGGTTTTTTTTTTTAAATATTTATAGATGTGTTGTAGGACTGAATGGGCTATTTATTACGTTGGTGGTTACTGTAATTATACATATTCGTCATTCAAAAAGTTTTGTTTCCAAGCACTTTTCTCACTCACAATGAGAGTTTTTAATCTTTGCATTTCTTTGTTGTAGACGGTTAATTTGTGTGTTAGGGCAAGGTGCACAAACTGGGGGGCCAGACATTTTTTTGTGGGGGTGCGGCGCTTACAGAGGACCCGCGCCGTTTCCCAAAGCATTTTAATTAAATGCCGGGGAGCGCACGTGAGGCCTCTGTAAGTATCTCTTACCTGGTCTCCGGCAGCTTCTGGTGACACGTCATGTCAAATGATGCGGCGGTGTCACGTGGCAACGCGACATCACGTGACTGTGAAGTCAGAAGACGCCCGAGAACCGGGGGGGGGGGAGGATTACTAAAAACAAAACTGAGTATTATGATGATTTCTGTTTCGATTCTTTTATTGTTTGTCTATTTTTATGATTAATATTCTGAATGTTTGTTGTAGCGAAGTTATGTGCCTGTGCAGGTTAGCCAGCATTGGCTGAATATCACACTTTAGAGTTTAACACTCTGTGTGTTTGTAGTGTGTGCAGCACGAGGTTACCACCAGGGTCTGTCTGACTTAGGACTCTCTAAGATTCACTAAGGTCCATTGGCATTGAACACACCAGGATAGACATTAATTGAGAAAGGGCACTAAGGTGCCTGAAACGCGTAGGGTTGTTATGTATTAGTTTTTTGTTTGTTTCCTTATTTTCATTTTATGTAGTCTTAATAAAACTTTTTTAGCCCTCAACTTGGTGAGCTGATGGTGCATTTTTTGGACTTTGGCGATTCTGCTTTCCAATCTTCACCTTATAGACATTAACTGCCATTGATTTGGATTGGAATGAATGCCTGTTCGGGTGTGTTCACCCATAATGGACCTTAATGAATAACCCCCTTAGAGAAATGTATCCCGGTCCCCTGGGACTACTGATTTCCTGGCCTTATAACACTGTAAGTGGGCAGTGTTAGCAGTAGACTATGCTTGGTATGTTAGTGTAAGGTTCTTGCTAATTATAATGGGCCAGGGACCTCTCGATCAGCCTGCCATGGGGACTGGAAACAGTGTTGCTCTACCCTGGGCTGTTGGACCTCGATCTGATGACGTTCGAGCGCTCGGGGAATGAAGAAAGAGACAGAGTGTGATTCTGATTCTTCATCTCAACTTTATTAGGGATAAGCAATACTATTTATACAGGAAAATAAGGGGTTAATTAGAGGCATAAATTAGAGGCATAACAATATTAGCATATTACTAAAATGACAGCCTAGCTGGGGATTTTCCACTCATACACATTATCTTTAGCCTTAGTTTCTGTAAGCAAAACTTGTGGCCAAGCCGATTCTAAGGAAAACACAGTACTGGTGTCCAGACAACAGAACAGTGCTGTTTTTCTGACAATAACTAGCGAAAGCTGATAACACGGCCTGCATGTTTGGAGGTCATTTCTTGCGTACATATATCACTTAGTGCAGGGGAAAGTTCAGGCAGAATTGTTAAGACAAAATGGAGGTCTGGCTTTTACTTTTAACCCTTTCAGTTACATTGTTCAGTGTGCATGTTCAATAAAGTTCAGGGTTAGCCTGCTATGGTAAGGGGGGTCTATGATAGTGTGTAGGCCGGCTTACTAGCCACTCCCCAGGGAAGGAAGGGGTTTTCTCCTCTATAGTGTAGGGTTAGTGGGAGTAGGAGTTCTGGCATAAACTTCAGAGTGTGCAGACACAGAAGAGAGCCTCTCCCCAGACGGAGCAGGCTGAGGCCTTGCCCCATGAGGAGGGTAAGGCATTCACAAAGAGAGAGATAGTTAAAGCCTAATGTCTGCGTACTGCATCAGGGAGTGTGACCTGTATATACCAACATGCATGTACCAATAAACCCAGTTATACCCTATCTGGAGTTTTGATTGAACTGTTCACTAAGAGGAAGTGTCCCTGAGGTTCATCCCGAAAGCCTCAGGATCGTCTTGGACTGGAGGCGCTGTCACCTAAAGAATCCCCGTGAGCCGGTCCTGATGTCCTCCCCACAACATCGCGGAGATCTCCTGCCTCCTGTTTACCACTCAGGTATGAACCAGCAGCCTCAGATTACAGCAGTAGCTACACCATCTCCCTTAGGCTGCGCTTATAGTGACGGCGACGGTGGTAGCGATGCGGCGTTGCAGCAAAACAAATGCATTGCCGCTGTCGCATGCCCTTATAGTAAGCGCGACGGAGCGACAGCTTGGTCACGATCGCTGGAAGTCATCTCAATTTGATTTTTCCAGCGACCGTAGCCTGACGTCGTTGTTGCGTTTGCCAGCACTATAAGCGTAGCCTTAGGGTGGGGGAAGAGGGGCTGCAGAAGCTTAATAACAGGCATGATAAAGGCAAAGTGCTTATTTAACTCTTTATTCACTAGAACAAATGTACCCTCACTATTACTGTGAGGCTTGGTCCAGGTATAAACCAGCAGTTTGCCTACTTTGTTCTGAGAAATGATCACAAGATGGCTGCAATCTCCATAGACCAGTACGTAGAATGCTAATGCCCATACTAAACATGGCTGTCCGCCCTACGTGCATTTACTACAGTTGTCTTTTCATAAATACTGAAAGTGATGTAAATATGAGGCCTTAAAGATCAACTGGATCCTGAGCACAACAGGATCCACAGATAAGCATTAGTTAAACGTACTGTACCTCTCGGTCATCTGATCAATGACAGGCTTTGGCTCCCAGAAACTAGGCTGCACTTTTCACACTTTTGGATAGTTGGATCGTTTGAATATTTTTGTGATAGGGACATATGTGACCTTTCATAGTGTGTTTATTGATTAACCGTGCAAATATTCGAGTGATGCGTGTATATATGGAGCCCAGTTTAATTGCCTGATTGTTATGTCTGAAGCCTCACACTTGGTCATTGTGTTACATTTATATTTCATATTGCTCAGATTGATACACACTGGGCTTTATTTGATTGATATTGTGTAGCACTTGTGATTTTCAGTGCCAATTTGTTTTGCTTTACATTTTCCTCATCCACTTATTATTTAGTGAGACTGGTTTAGTTTTTTTGGGAAATATATAACTATGGATGAAATGTCAAGGATGTTCGATGGCCATTTATAGGGCTACCCACTCAGTCACATAACTCAAAATCATATTCGTCTGTGAGTATGTCAATGCACATCTAAGATTGAGTGCAAATATGTGTGTATATATACATACTGTATGTAGTGCACTTTCCCCCAACCCCTGGGAGATGTGTGGCTACGGTGTGTGGGTGTTGTGCAATACCTGACGGTGCCCAGGAGATCTGAGCCTCCGCTGCTGGGAACCTGGGGTGCACCTGAGTGGTGCTCGGTAGCGCCTCCATCTGTACAGGATTCTAGCATGTGGAATTCCCCCGTTACAGGACACATAAAGAATACACACTTGGTAAAGTAGAACAGTTTTACTTTATGCAGCTAATATAGTTACAGCCTACCCATCAGGCCCCGCACGGCCGTACCTTTCAATACTTCACCCCCTCTCGAGGGAGTCACCGTCCCCCAAAGTACCTAGGGGCCCTTGGGCATCCAACCAACCCGGTGTCCACAAGGTTAATCCCCCCACCCAATATGTGGTACAGCGCTGCCCACTAAAGTGTTGTTGGTGCACGTGTGGAGTTGGGTACCTGCGGAGTGTGTCCACACCAGGCCGCGCAGATGCTGATGATGGGATCCACTGATCCTTTGCCGTAACACGCAAAGCCACCGCCTCTACGTTGGGTGGGTCCCTCGTGGATGGTACCAACGTATGCAATGTCTCTTTGTTGCAGGTGTTTGGTCCCAGAACACCCGAGGCCAGGATGCGGTCACATCCTGCCTACAGGGCCGCCAACAGGGGGGGACACAGGGTACTAGCATCCCAGGCCCCGTGAGTCAGGGGGGCCCGGCCGTCCGGGCCCCCTGCGCCATGCCCGTTAAAGTAAAAAAAAAAAAAAGTTAATTTTTTTTTTAAATGGCGGCTATCCTCCCACGCGCATGCGCAGGGCAAGCAGGGTATCTGTCCTGCTGCCTGTGGGCCTGCCCTGCTGCCTATGGGCCTGCCCGCTGCCTGTGGGCCCACCCGCTCCCTGCCCCTGCTCATCCCCCGCCCCCACTCATCCCCCGTCCCCCGCTCCCACCCCTCCGCTCCCAACGTGGGACGGAGGGGATGTGACATGAGATTCCCCTGTGCGCACGCCAACCTAACTTCCCCAGCGCGCGCCAACCTAACTTCCCCCGTGCGCCCCAACCCAACTTCCCCCACGCACGCCTCCTGCACCGGGCAAGAGCCGCGGGATTAGCCCGCCAGTCTCGCCCCCCCCAGCCGCCCACCTCTTGCGTAAACCCTCAGCCCACCTCACGCACCCCACTCCCGCCCTGGGCACCTGCCGTGGGAATATCGGGGGCAGAGGGGAAGCGACTGGCGGGCAAGGAAGAAGGAAGCAGCACCAGCACCCACCCGGTCAAGGTAAGTCACTGTCACCCACCCAGTCACTGTGACCCACCCAGTCACTGTCATCCACCCAGTCACTGTCACCCACCCAGTCCCTGTCACCCAGTCACTGTCACCCACCGACCCAGTCACTGTCACCCAGTCACTGACTGTCACCCAGTCACTGTCACCCACCCACTGTCACCCACCCACTGTCATCCACGCAGTCACTGTCATCCACGCAGTCACTGTCACCCACACAGTCACTGTCACTCTCACCCACCCAGTCACTGACACCCATCCAGTCACTGTCACCCAGTCATTGTCAAGTCACCCACTCACACCCACCCAGTCACTTTCACCCACCCAGTCACTGTCACCCAGTCACTGTCACCCACCCAGTCCCTGTCACCCAGTCACTGTCACTTACCCACCCAGTCACTCACCCAGTCATTGTCACCCACTGAGTCACTGTCACCCAGTCACTGTCACCCACCCACTGTCACCCACCCACTGTCATCCACGCAGTCACTGTCATCCATGCAGTCACTGTCACCCACACAGTCACTGTCACTCTCACCCACCCAGTCACTGTCACCCATCCACTCACTGTCATCCAGTCACTGTCACCGTCACTGTCACCCAACCAGTCACCCAGTCACTGTCACCCACCCAGTCACTAACCCACCCAGTCACTAACCCACCCACCAAGTCACCCAGTGACTAACCCACCCACACAATCACCCAGTCACTCACCCAAGCACCCAGTCACCCACCCACCCAGTCACTCACCCACCCAGTCACTCACCCACCCAGTCACTCACCCACCCACCTTGTCACTCACCCACCCAGTCACACACCCACCAACCCAGTCACTCACCCACCCACCCAGTCACTCACTCACCCACCTAGTCACTCACTCACCCACCCAGTCACACACCCACCCACCCACCCAGGCAGGCACCTGTCTTTTGTTGAAAATATAAAAATAGGTTGCATTGTAATGTTTTTTTCCGTATTACAATAAGAAAACAGTTAAGTAAAAGTTGCGCGCTAAAAAAAAAATTTCGTGGTAGATGCGCTATGGGTTTGGGGGGAGTGGGTGTGCTATGAGTTCGGGGGGGGGCCCTGCTCCTTTCGGGCATTTGTCCTGGGCCCCATGATTTCTGTTGGTGGCCCTGCCTGTGTCCCTCACTCTGGTACTACAGGGGCAGTGTCCCTATTTATGGGCCTGTCCCTGCAGCAACCACAAGCTGAGAAGAGTCGGACCTAGCTGGGGCCTAACATGGGGTATTTGGCCTAGTGCAGATGCCACAGACACCTGTACACACAACCTACCCCTTCCTTGTCCCAGCTGGTTGAAATTGCCCAGAACGAATGACCTTGGCCTTATAAGGTAAGCATTGCACTCACATTTAGATATGTCTAAAAATGCATTTCTTCGAAACATTGGATCTGGAAATGCAGCATACAATACAGGAACTTGTAGTGATACTGGAGCTGGTGTCTTTGGGCAGCGAGTTCCTCACTCTCCCCTGGCCGAAAACCTCTCAACAAAAGGACATGGACATGTGTAGATCCTCACAATTTACTAAAAAAGAGAAAAAGTAATGCACTTTCATCACGTTTTAAAAAAGAGGCGCTGTGAGACTCGGATGATGTTTCCTTAGACTCTGAATGCCGATTTCCTCGCGTCCAACAGGCTCTGCCCTCGCGATGACATCAGTCAGTACCCGTATGCTTAGCAATTCAATAGAGGTTTCTTCCTCTACTCCGTCTGTGTCTGTGCCGCAACGCTCCTTCACATGGCGCAACGCTCCTTCACATGGCGCAACGCTCCTTCACATGGCGCAACTCTCCTTAACATGGCGCAACGCTCCTTCACATGGCGCAACGCTCCTTCACATGGCGCAACGCTACTTCATGTGCTGCAACGCTCCTTCACGTGCTTCAACGCGCCTTCACGTGCCACAACGCAGCGCCCTCGCGGTTGTGGGTTGGCATTTATCAAATCCCCAGCTCGGCCTCACAGTCGCACCTTGTTTGTGGTGAGCGCAACATTACAACCATTATAAACATTCGATTCAGTGCTGTCTCTCTATGGACAACTGATGTCTAATAACAACAGTGAGAGTTTTTTTATGCCACACATGATTAGGAAGGGAGATTACTATCATGTTTTCTCCAGACCAAGTAGAAAGATAATAAATGCTGCACACTAATAAAAAATCAAAAGGGGATACAACTACCGGTGCTCCTGGTTCAGGATTCTCTGTGTCAATCCAGGGTTAACGAAATGAAGAAAATCAGGGCTCCACGGATTTGCTCAATGAACTAATTTATTGCCAATAGACTTGACGTTTCGGCCACACAGGCCTTTCTCAAAATCAGGAATGGCATAATGACCAAGACACTGCTTTATGTTTTTTCTTCCCTTAATATCATGGGGAGTTTTTCTTCAACAACAGTGTGTTTCTTTCTGATTTAGTTGGATAATACCACTCATATGCAGGCTTACCCCCCCCCCCCCCGCCTCCTACAATTTAATCATATGCTTTTCCCCTCTCACATATGTGCATTTACACTCTTGCTATCGATTTGAGCCGCTTCCATTTGCACATAGCCACTTTATACCTTAGCCATTTTTACCGTCTCATTTTGGCTGTGATTGAGTTCTGTGGCACATACTGTAGTATAGTATTTCTCTTGATCAACTATTCCTTATTTATGGACACTTATAGTCCTAGGAATTTATTACTCGTGCACTTTATTTAAGGATTCGTGTTGGGTGTCCAAGCGATTTGCACTTCTTTTTATTATACGTGTACGTTATTAAAATTGTCATTTACTTTTGGTATACCCGTGTGCTCCCTAATGGGATTCTTTTTCTATCGTTCTATCTATCTATCCTGTGTGTAGTCTTCTAAATGTAGTGTGTGTGCCTCTATTTAGGAGGAATACTGTGATTAATATATTAATCAACCAGGTTTTTTTGTCTTCTTTTTTCCATTCTTTGGTGTCCATGACATTTGATGAATGATATTCTTGCCACAATGTAACCTGAGCACTTAATGATAAATTGGAAAAATTCCCACACACTGCAAAATCATGAAACTCTATACTGTAGTGAGAAGTGTCACTGTGCACCGGTGACTCTCAACTCCGTCTAATTAGAAAAATGTATTTAAAACCAGAGACAGAACATGAAACACAGACAGAGCTCAGTGCACATCCAGTGAATACTAATACACGGTAAAATGTTAAACTAAAAGACCATTTTATTTAATAGATATCTATACATATATATTTAGGCACTGTACCGTGTATAAGTTTCACTGGATGTGCACTGAGCTCTGTATGTGTTTCATGTTCTGTCTCTGGTTTTAAATATATATATTGCCATGCTCAGTAGTACTCCTCTGTGACACTTATATGCTTATATATATGTTGTGGTTATTTTGGGGGTTCAATATGAGCTTGTAGGTGTCCTGTATGTTTTATAATTAGAAAAATGAGCAGAACCCCAGGCACATAGTATTGTTGACAACGAAAGACAAAAATAGCCAATGCTACATCCAATGTGACAAAATACATACTTAAATACTTCAATGTTGGTACTCTCATGAGTAAAGGTCATTTAGTTAATACTGGTCATGCCATGAAGTGGCTGCAGGCTTCTAACGCTTTGGCCAAAGGGTTTAACTAACTGACCCTTACTCATGAGAATACTAATATTGAAGTATTTAACTACTCTATGTATTTTGTCACATTGCATGTAGCATTGGGTATTTTTGTCTTTTGTTTTATACATTTGTCCACGCTCAGTAGCACTCCTATTGACGTGTGTGTGTGTGTGTGTGTGTGTGTGTGTGTGTGTGTGTTCTGGGGTTAGAGTTTACAGGGATTATGTGTTCACATAGTATAGTTGGGGTGATCATCTTTACCCTTTCTGTTGGTTTTCAAAGCAAAACATTGGAAACAGAAGCCGCACTATCACTTCATGTTATACATTGCCAGTATCTATTGACTGAAGCCCCTACTGCAGTTTGTCCTACCACAAAAGTCAGACGTAATGTTCATATGAATAAGAAGACACCCATCACCCAAACGTTGTTCAAATTTCTATCATTCAACAACAATAAACTCATGCAAAGTACTAACATTTTATTGTGACTCTATGTATTGTGTATAGTGTCTCCTGATTCTGCCTCTATCTAAACCAGGATTACAAAAACAAAAGACTACCCTTATTATGACCAGACATGGAATTACTTTTTACAGCTGCTTACACTTTAGTAACAACTGGGTTCTAAGTTCCAGGTCTCACTCAAGAAAATATTAATATTCTCATAAACACAATACACCCTCAAGATCACAGTTACGCAATAGCTCACTGCTAGTTGGGTGCTTTGGAGTGTTAATACTCCATAATAATCTGTACTGGAAGGAATATGAGCCCTCTAATTTCCGGACCACACAAGCTTGACTTTCTCAAGAAAGCCACCAGGTTTCGATGCTCGCTGGGCTTTCCTTATCAATGCAATTGCTGTTATTTAGCCTTGTGGTTATAACAAATAGATGCAACCCAATTTGCGAGCAGCTGCTGAATTCGTAACCTTGCAATAGTGTACTAAATAGGGTTAAAAAAAATCTGCAGAAATTCTGGAAAGTTTGCCTGTCACTCACTCTGCTTTGTTTTAAATAAACAACCCAAAACACTGCCAGTTGTTAGAGCAACGGACCTCTTGCCTAACTTGACATCAATTCCTCTGCTCAGAGTTCATGAAGGTCATGTTATGTACTGGTAAAACAGCTATCCAGTTGTTACATGCCACTGGAGATGTTTGGCTGATCTTTCACCATGTGGCTGTGGAGAGGCGTAGCATGACTTAAGGAATTAAACAAAAGCCAGTAAGAATCCAATCATCTGCTATAGCTGGGTTTACATTTACTCCAAAATAACAGGTTAGTGTTTTTCTCCCTTACTTCATTTATGAAAATTGCACATATAAGGAAGGTGGGCAATGTACCAGTGTGATACTTCTCTTATGTATTTAGATTGCCTTACCCAGAGGCACTTTTCTGTATGTAGCCAGGTACCCTCCGGTCTCCCCACGCTCCCGTTTCCCCCCTCCTTACCCACAGTAGGTATGCATGGCAAATAGAGTGCCGGTAGTTCTCGCCCCAGGGCGCCGCCATGTTAGGTGTGCGCACGCACGAGCGCAGAGTCGCGCATGCGCAGAGGCGACATTGACTGGGAAGAGCCCTTGAAGGTTGCGCATGACTGGGGCATGGTCGCGGCAGCCATTAGAGCTACGCAGGCACAGTGTCCTATGCGCAGGCGGTCTCAATGTTAATTGTGCAGCACAGAGACTACAACTCCCATGATGCTCAGGGAGAATGCTGCCTAATGACACACGAGAGCCAATGAGATGGCTGGATTGCTTCTGCAGGAAGGAAAGACTATTGCCTGCTGGGAGAGGAAGTGAGGACTCGAGACCAGGAACGTGAAGGAGCAGGTTAGGTCCACGGAGCAGTGCTCCAGGGGCTAGGCCAGCGGTATACCCCCAGGACCCAGTTAATACCCTGAGACACTGTAGATAAGTAACAGTTTGGTGTAGGGAACTGCCTTAAGACAGGGACTCCTTCACTTTACTCATAGAAAGAAAGAGAGCTGCTGCAGGACAGTGCCTGACTGTCAGTGTAGCGTGTAGCTGAAAGCGGATCTGACTCCATAGCAGAGACTATTGGACAAGGGATCATACGGCTGGGGATCCATCCCCTGGGGAGTCAGCGTGTGCATCCATTTCTGCAAGGAGCAGCATAGTGCGCCGTGGGATCACGTTGCGGAGCTGCTGATCAGTCAAGGATTATCCTGGTTAGGTCAATAATCAGGGAGATAGTATATTAAGTGCACCAATGGGCCCCAACACAGGGAAGCGCTATTCCTCACATTCACATTAACTCTATAGCTGGTGGACACTCAGAGGTTAAGTGCCCTGGCACATTGGTACACTAAGGACAGAGGGTGATGCAATGATGGACATGTGGGCTGGTGGGATGGTATGCATTTCAGGGTGATGCAATGTTATGTGATGTTATGCTAATGATATGACAAGGATAGTATGCTGATTAGTAAATACTGTTTCATACAGCCATGTTTGTATTTACTGTATGGTTGTCTGGTGAGGGCACACTCCCACCACGTTGGGATCCCTCATCAGTGGAGGCGCTGCACCGAGTGTAAGTACACCCCAGGCTCCCAGTGGTGGAGGCTCAGGCCTCTTGTTAGCCTCACAGGTGACAGCAGCACCAGTAGTTATAGTACCCATTGGGTACACCCGCTACATTTGGAGACACTGCTGAGATTCTGACCTGGGTGCCCAAGAATTTCTGTGTTATATTGTTACCCAAATAGAAATAGTTCATCATGCTCGCTCCGTCAAGCCAGGAGGTCCAAGCTTGGGCGTACAAGGTCAGGGAACCACCCAGTCATGTAGTAGCGGTTGGGGATGTCCCTGCCTTAGTGTCAGAGTAAAATATGGGACTCATTAGAGAAACTCTTGGGCCTAGGTCCTTTAAGGTCCAGAGGATGGGAATATGACCCCACGTACCACTGGAGTACCATGCTATTTACAGCGGGCAAAGAAATATGTAGGTAGACGGCTCCTAGCGTCTTACCAGCTCCTGAGACCTCCACCGAGGGTTACCCCTTAATATTCTCAGACTTACCTGAAATCAGAGAGATATTTACCTCCTCAAACTCAACCCAACTAACCGGTCCCCGAAGGGCCTTATACCAGTGATTTGCAAGCGAATGTCCTTATCTCAAGTACCCCTGTCAGTACTACCCGTCCATCACGAGTGACGTTTTCTCCAAGTGCTCTAGAGGGAGCCACCAGTTGGTCAGGGGGCATATCTCCATCTCCCGCACCTGAGAGAATATAGCAGAGTTTCCCGCCAATTTCTAATGTCAGTGGAGGCCCTCCTTTGAATATGACTGTGCCTCAATTAATGGAAACCATAACTTTTGCTTCTCAATCTCAAAACTATAGGAAGCTAAAGCCCTTCTCTGGGATCCTACCAACGCCTACAGGAGAAGAAGGTTTTGAGACCTGGAGAGAGCATGCTATACATATACTAGCCGAATGGTCATGCGCGGAGCCAGTCAAGTGACAGAGACTAGTGGAGAGTCTCCGACCCCCAGCCTCGCAATTGGTTCGTATGCATTGGGAAGTAGAGGGGGATGTTACGGCATATGAGTTGATAGAAATGCTTACGCAATCCTATGCGTATGAGGACGATGAGGATGAATTGATGGCACTGTTCAAGGCTCTCCGGCAAAAGGAAGGAGAGGACTTGTCTGCCTTCGTCCGCAAGATTCAGTTGTCTTTGGGAAATCTTCTGTCCAAAAATATTGTGGTGGCCGTTGACGTGGACCGACACCGATTCAAGCAGCTACTGAAGGGCTCGCTGCCTAGTCACCCCATAGCCTTAGTAATGTGGAACACCCCGATTACTGCAGTACCACCAAACTACATGGATTTAATGCAGCACATCAGAAGACATGAGGTACAGTTGCACTTCCACACCCCTAAAAAGGGTAAAGAAGCCCGCCAAGAACGCCCCAATACCTAAGGGAAAAGGGAGTAAGTAAGAGAAAGATACGTCCACCTCCGAGGTACCTGGGTCTCCGCCCAGATCTCCTGGCAGTTCAAGATATCGGCCAGACTTTCGCTGTTTCAACTGTGGTGAGCCGAGTCATGCTGTAAGGGCCTGTCCCCACTCCAAGAAATCTTCTACCGGACCCAAGTCCTTCACCGTGCAAGTTCAGTCATCACTCACTTCCTTCCTGGCACTACCAGAAGAGGCCGAAGAAAAGTTGGAGGCCCCCATGGAAGAAATCCTCCTTCCAGATGAATACTGCCGGGTAGGGCCCACTGCTCTAATAAGAGTCGTCGTGGAAGGCGTGTACGCCTTAGCTCTAATGGACACCGGGTCGCAGGTGACCATTATCTATCGAACATTTTATAACTAATACCTTAGCCATCTGCCTCTATAGTCAGCCCCACAGATGAAGTTGTGGGGCCTCAGTAACGAGGGTTATCCCATCGACAGGGTTATAGGCGTGCAGATCAGCATATCCCAGTTGTACACCAATCGAACGCACTCAATGAGATTGGAAGCCCTGGTCTGTCCCGAGCCTCAAGAGCACCCAAGTGCCCCCATCATATTAGGAACGAACGCTGACATAATAAGGTCCATGTTTCAAGCCTATCTTCAAGAGACCGGGGAATTACCTCTGTCTAAGCTGTTGCTACCTCCAGTCTTCAAGGACGAATGCTTACGTGTCACTTCCCAGGAAGAATATGGAGAGATTTTCAATCATGAGAAGGGCCTGATAGAGATTCCACCAGGGGGAGTGCGACATATGACTGCCATGGTCAGATATTGGGGCTGAAGTACTGCAGACACGTTGTTCTCGCTAGAAACCACTCCTGAAGACGATCTCAAACGAGGGTACAAGATGGTGCCAGAGATGAGGGAATGGACAGCAGCTATTCTTGAGAAAATTACGGTGTCCATGCAAAACGTCTCCCCACATCCAGTGCCATTTGAATTTGGACAAAGACTGGGCAGGATATACCCAGTGACTACAGTGGAGACAGTAGTGCATGTAAAGGCTGCTACCGCTCAAGAAGGGACAGAAGGCTTGCAGTTCGACTTTGGAGATTCAACTATCTCTGCAGAGTGGAAGAAGCGGTTGAGCGTCCAGCTGGAAGAATGTCGGGAAGTGTTCTCTACTAGTGAGTTGGATGTGGGCTGTAGTCATAACGCCCAACACATGATCAGAATGACCGATGCCACTCCTTTCCGAGAACGGTCCAGACGAATTGCCCCAAGAGATGTGGATGACGTAAGGAATGTCATCAACGAGATGGAGACGGCCGGCATAGTGACTGAGTCCTGAAGTCCCTACGCTTCGCCAATAGTGATAGTCAGGAAGAACAACGGGTCCGTCCGCTTGTGCGTTGACTATCGTACATTGAACCGACGTACTATCCCTGATCAGTACACACTACCCCGGATAGAGGAGATCCTGGATGCATTGTCGGCAGTCAATGGTTCAGCGTGTTGGACCTACGATCAGGCTATTATCAAGTCCCCATGAGCCCGTCTGACCAAGAAAAAACAGCCTTCATTTGCCCCATTGGGTTCTACCAGTTCACCCGGATGCCTCAAGGTATTTGTGGTGCTCCTGCAACATTTCAGAGGCTTATGGAGAAGGCAATCGTGGGACATGAACCCGCGCGAGTACATCGTTTATCTGGACGATATAATCGTGTTCGGGAAGACCCTCGAAGAACACGAGGCTCGCCTCATGAAAGTACTGGATAAGCTGGGCAAAGAGGGTCTGAAATTATCCATAGATAAGTGTCAATTCTGCAGAACCTCTGTTTCCTATGTTGGTCACATAGTGTCAGCCGAAGGAGTGGCCACAGACCCTGCCAAGGTGGGTGACTGCCTGGGTGGGTGACTTCCCTTGACTGACTGCCAGGTTGGGAGGGTGACTGCCTGGGTGGGTGACTGACTGTGACTGAGTGACTGGGTGGGTGAGTGACTGAGTGAATTGACTGAGTGCATGGGTGAGTGGGTGAGTGACTGCCTGGGTGGATGGGTGAGTGACTGCCTTGAGTGACTGCCTGGTTGGGTGGGTGAGTGACTGCCTGTGTGGGTGACTGACCTTGACTGGATGGGTGCTGCTTCCTTGCCTGCCAGACACTTCCTCCTCTGCCCCAATCCCCGCGGCTGCTCGGGGGCACGGGGGGGGGGGGGTGGTCGCGGGAAGTAGGTGGCTGAGAGTGGGAGACTGGCAGGCTAATTCCGTGGGAGCATTTCCCCCCCTCCTGGCCCCCTTGTCCCCGTGGCTGCTGACCGGGGCAGGAGACTGACGCGGGGGGAGCTGGGTTGGCGAGTGCGGGCTTGCCACGGCACTTTCACTCCATCCCATGTTGGGAGCGAGGGGGGGCGGAGAGATCACAGGGGGGAGCAGGCTGGACACCCTGCACATGCGCGCTGAGACTTTATTTTTTAATGAAATGGGCACAGCAGCGCAGGGTGCCCAGGCGGCCGGCCCCCCGACTCCTGGTGCCCGGGACGCCAACCCCGGCAGACCCCCCCTGTTGGCGGCCATGCACATGGTTAGTAAAACCATTGTTGGAAAGGATATTTGGTGCACTGCCATAATTGGGCTATGAAAATTGAATTTTCGACAGGTAAAATTCTCTTTTTCTTCGTCAGCCCAACGACAATGAAAAGAAAATAAGCAATGGGATTTTAAGATATGACTTTTTGAAGAACTTTCCACTCAATCTTGCTTCTGTTGATGATGATATTTTATGCTTGTAGTGTTTGATAAAGATATTCATATTTGTTCTAGTAACGACTCTGGCATATCTCTTCTGGGAATGCTCCTGCTCTTTCTGCCCTAGATGGGGCTACTGCTGTAGTTGAGCAGGCTTTCAAGTTCTCTGGTGGAATCTTGTTTGCTGGTCAGTAAGCTATTGTAATGGTATATCTTTGCCATCTAGCAATTAAAGCCTTAAAAGCTTCTTCTCCTCTATTCTTTCCTCCATACAAGATGAATGAACAATTGGAATTTCTGAATGTTTTTGGTTCTTTTTATGTATGTATTTAGACTTCTTACTACATGTACATCCATGTTGTGTAATTCTTCTTTCTCGTTATGAGGCTCTGAACAAGAAGAGGGTTACACAATCTCTTGATTCATGTGATATTGAGAAACAACCTTAGGCTTAAAATGTGGTGGGGCTCATAGTATTTCTTTATCCGTATATAATTTTGAATAATGCAACGTACAGTAGAGTGCTTGAATCTCCCCCACCCTCCTTGCTGAGGTGATTACCACTAGAAGCACTGTCTTTAATGTCAACATGTTATCTATCACAGTATCTAAAGGTTCACAGATTTCTTTACATAGCATTTTCAACACTAAACCTAAGGTTGGAAGATATGTTCTGGTTATTCGCCTGATTCATAATACTAATTTCAAGAACCTCTTTAAAATGGAATTTGTTGCTAGGGTTTCTCCTCTGAAAGCTGATATTTGCACTTTCAAGGATCTGGGTTCTAAGTTCTTCTCAAATCCTGTTTGAAGAAAATCGTGGATCTGGCCTACTGAACAATTTTAGGTTGAATCTGAGAGTGTAGACTCCAAGTTCGAAATGTTTAGCATATTCTTTCATAAATTCTCAAAGTGGAATCTTTCCTTGACCATAACATGATTTGAGCAACTCTCTTAAATAGGTCTTTGTTTGTTAGGATATTCCGTTCAATTTCCAGGATATTGACCTTTAATCTGGTCAGAGCTGGATGGGTGACTATTCCCTGATTTATCAGTTGTAGCAACCAGGGCAGTTCCCAAGGTTCTTCTACCAACATTTGTAGTAGTGACGCAAACCAAGCTCTTCTTGGCCAATAAGGTATTATTATATTTTTGATCAGCTTTGGTATCATTGAAAAGGGGGAGACATATATGACAAGGGAAACCCCCATTACACCGACTTTGCATCCTGATTATGTGGGTGATCCTGTTGGTGTCTTGAATAATACTGAACTACCTTGCTGTTCTGAGCTGCCATCAGATCGATCTGTGGATAGCCCCATCTACCGCAAATCTGGTGAAAGATCTGCCAATTCAGAAACAATTCCCCTGGTTGTATTATCTTCCTGCTTAGAATATCTGTCACCATATTGTTGTGGATTGCAATATTCATTGTTTATCCTAATGTATTATATTCTGCGAATAACAGGATGTTCCTAGCTTCCATCCAAAGATTTTGAATTCTTTTATCACCTGGTCTGTTTAGGCATGCTACCATTGCTATATAGTCAGACTCTATTCTGACATATTTGCCTTGAATGTTTTATCAAAATGCTATCACAGCCTGAAACTTAGCTCTTGAAGGTTTGCTGGAAACTATTTCTCCTGGAGTGTCCAGGTTCTTTGGGCCTGCTGATTTTTAGAGATGGATGAATCCGGCCAAATCCACTTCCCAGATTTTTGTTGATGTTATCCCTAAAATCCATTTCACGGTGTCAAATCGAAAACAGATTTGAGTGGTTTCAATCCACACAGATTAATCAAAATCCACCATTGGTTACAACCCGTGGATGATTCCGATTGCTGAATCTGTGGATTGAATTCTACAAATCCGTCCACAGGTTGCGGAATACGCAGAGTGTTTTTAGTAATAATGATAAAAAATCTGCAAAATGCCAATCACTCTTTTTGACATTGATCCGGTGAAATCCACGGACCAAAAGAACCGGCCGATCCGCTGTAGATACAAATTTTCCCCCCAAAATCGCCAATCTCTACTGATTTTATAATACTAAGTGCCTGTAGAAGCTGCCTTTACCAGCCAGTCATCTAGATATGGAATTATATGAATACCTTCTTGCCTTAAAGCAGCTGCTAGGACTACCATTGTTTGGTGAATGTTCAGGGGGCTGAAGCCAGACCGAAAGGAAGGCCCATAACTTGGAAATGTAATTGCTTGTCATTGTTTTGGAATGCCAGTCTAAGAAATCTTTGCTGACTTTGACAGATGGGTGCATGTAGACCATTCATTGTAGCTTCTGACAGGGTTTACAGACCCATCACTAACAAACAAGGAGTACAAACTATGATTTGTCAGGCATGTCGCCTGACTGCTGGAAACTCCCCTTTGGAAAAGACAGACATCTAATCAAGACCTGCAGCCAATCTCAGGAGCTATATAGACAGGCTTCTGAGAACACAGGGAGGCTCATTTGGGTCTGAGCCAGGGAAGAGACAGGAGCCCAGGAGGCAAGTTAATAGAATACATTAGAGAATTTTGTTTATGTATTTCTGTTGAATATTCTTTTATTTTCTCCTTGTTAACCTTGTGGCAGGAGGGTTTCTCCTAAGCCTGTTAAAAGGCATTAACTGGTTAAACAATAAAATACTGACCACTTCATACTGGCATGTGAAGTTCATTATTGAACAAACAAGGGAAAGTTTGTCATAGCCACAGGATTTTTATTGCTGACCTGATAGACTCCATTTTGAAGTGAACCTTTAATCTAAGGGGCCTGTTCAGGCAGCTTCGATAAAATTGCTGCTATCTTGAACAGTGTGGCATGACCCCACCGAACGGTTTGACATTTGTGTTATCAAGGTATTCAGAAAGAATCAGAAACCATTTCCACAAGTATCAAACCGTGAGGTAGGAAAATGCCAATACCTTACGGGACATAAGCGATGGTATCTCAGCCTCTCTCAAAGTTTTCCCCCGTGTGATCTGGCCACAGTCTGTAAGAGCTGAATAGAGAGCTGCACAGAAAGCCACATCTCCCTGCACACCTCTCACAAGCGATCACAGTGCTTTTATTTACATTTTAATAACAGTGTACTGTAACAGTGGGTCTCCGGAGCTGAACCGCATTGATTTCATGGTCCCAAGGCTCAACAAAGTATCCGTACGTTCCTCCTTCTCCTACCGTGCACCCCAAAACTGGAACAACCTACCAGAGACTCTCACATCCACCACCAGTTTAAGTTCTTTCACATCTAAGGCTGTCTCACATTTTACCTGGTCTGTAACTGTTTCATACGCTCATAATATACATTTTCTTTAACTGTGCACGCAATGTCTTGTATATAATGTATACCCTGCTCATTTATGTAACTGTACTTGTAACCATGTACTATTTGTTTTACTCTGTGCCCAGGACATACTTGAAAACGAGAGGTAACTCTCAATGTATTTCTTCCTGGTAAAATATTTTATAAATAAATAAAAATAAATAATAAATTTCAGCCCCAGGGACCCCTGCTTCCTGAGTTGCAGGCCCCAGTATTGGGTGCCGATATCTCCTATGCATTTAAATGTCCCAGTCATGTGATGCGTGCATTGCCTGTTACCCACCAGGGATTCCTAACCACCCTTCCAGGGCAACTATCTCCACCCCCGCAACCCATTGATTGACACAGTGGTAAACCTTGTCCATAATATGGTCATGGTTTGCTACGATGGCAATGAATGGGCAATCTACCAATAATAAACCAAGCACCAAATAAAATACATTACATTTCATTCAATATAACAAAAAATTACAATAAATTAATTGATTGGCACAGTGGTACACCATGCCCATAAAATATGGGCGTGGTTTGCCAATATGGCAATGAATGGGCAATGTAACAATAAAAAAAACAAGCACTGAATAAAATACCAAAAAAAAAATGTCTTTCTTTTATGGACCTGAGTGGGAATTTCTAGACTGAGGGACTTGGGCCCAGAGGGAAAGTTCAAACTGTTTGATAATTTTAGAGATGAAGGTCTCCCCAATGCAGAATTTTTTCGTTACGTGCAACTAAGAGCTTTCTATAGGAAACTCTAACCTTCTGCCTCTTTGACTAATTTTGAGAAACTCTGCTTGAAGAATACGAACGCACAGAGTCTCGTTTCCCAATTATACAAAGATTTAACATTTACAGCTAAAGAAGTAGCAAAAAATTGAAATGTATGCTCCAATGGGAGGAGGATTTGGGAGAGGCATTGGAAGAGGAAGTGTGGGATTAAATTTTTATGACAATGGCCAAAAGCTCAATATGCACTCCTCTACAAGAAAATGCATACAAGGTACTCACCACGTGGTACCTCACTGATTTGAAATTATCTAAATGTATTCCTGGATACTCTCCTCTGTGCCCGAAGGGGTGTGGAGGACAAGCAACATTATTAAACATGTGATGGTCCTGTCTACAGGTAGCCTCCCTTTTGGAGGAAAGTAACAAGTTGGTTAAGAAGGATCCTGGGCTTGGATATACCATTCGACCCATGGCTATTTCTTCTCAATAGACCCCTTGAAGGGATCCCAAAACTGGATCTTTCACTGATCTACCACGTCATAACCGCAACCAGATGTGAAATAGCCTTGATGTGAAAGCAAAGTGAGGCCCCCCAAATTTCCAAAACTAGAAACAGGATTTGGTACGTTTGCCAAATGAAAAAATTAAACGATTCGGGCACTACATTTTAAAAAATCTGGAAACCCTGGCTAGCACAATCCAATATCCAGGGTATAAATCTATCAACAATTATGCTTTAAACAAGTTAATAGGTATTACAGATTTTTCTCTGGTTTGGAGTATGTTGGGATTTTGACCTCAGTAGCATAGCTGTCCCTTCAGCGGAGGAGTAGATAAGGAGGTCGAGCTATCGAACAACCTTCTCTTCATTCATCCCCCCCCTCTCCCTTACTGTATGTAACCCCCTCCTTGATATATTAGTCATGGTTTTTCTTTCTTTTTAATATCTGTGTAACTGTATTCCTATGTTTATAAAATTTGCTTCAATAAAATTTAAGTTTAAAAGAAGAAAAAAAATGTAAATAAACCAATTGATTGGCACAGTGGTACAAGTGTTATTGGGATTAGTGAGCAGTTATAGTTATCTTTTGCCTATTTGAGAAATATATATAATAAACACTATCTATATTCTACAGCTAAAACTATATATAACTAAAGATGTCTGTAACAATCTATACAGAAAAAAAAAATACTGTTCGCAAGCATTAACCCGTCCACGTACTAACCGCACCTGATTTGTATCTTTGTTGACCGGACAAGAGTCCGTGCGTTCTACATGATATTGCCGTTGCCAGCAATAGTTAATATTCTGTAACATAAAGCAATGTGTTAGGTAATAATTATGAGCTTTCAATCCAGTTGTATAAAAATACTGACAAATCGGGTAGATACTTATAATACTTATAACAGCGGTCACTCATCCAAGTACTAACCACAACCAATGTTGCTTAACTGTGCTGATCGGCCATGAACCAGTGTGTTCAACATGGTATGGCCTTTGCCAACAAAAGTATTAATATTTTGTAACATAAAACAAAGTGTTGGGTAATAATTATGAGGTCGCGATGCGGTTGTATTAAAGAAACTGACAAATTGGGTAGATAATTATAATACAGGCATACCCCGCATTAACGTACGCAATGGGACCGGAGCATGTATGTAAAGCGAAAATGTACTTAAAGTGAAGCACTACCATTTTCCCACTTATTGATGCATGTACTGTACTGCAATCGTCATATACGTGCATAACTGATGGAAATAACGCGTTTGTAACAGGCTCTATAGTCTCCCCACTTGTGTACACCCTCGGTACAGGTAGGGAGCCGGTATTGCTGTTCAGGATGTGCTGACTGGCGCATGCGTGAGCTGCCGTTTGCCTATTGAGCGAGATGTACTTACTCGCGAGTGTACTTAAAGTGAGTGTACTTAAACCGGGGTATGCCTGTACTTAAATTATATTATCATCATACTGATCGCTACAGCAAAGCGTGGATACTTTTGTGAGTGATGATGCTGCTGATCAACTTGCACTCCCGGAACAATTCTCAAAGTGTCCTACTCCAACCGGAATGCCTTCTCATGAACTGAAACTGAAACTAGGAGCCAGATCAGAACCAACTCTAACACCATTCTAACTCCTGTCACCGATTTTAAATATCTGGGCATATGGTTTGACTCCCATTTAACATTTGGGTTGCACATTGATACCCTGACATCCAAAACCTATGCCAAACTAGGTGTACTCTATAGGAAAAAATCCTCCCTAAGCCAGCTGGTCAGAAAGTGCATCAAACAGAAGATGTTTTTGCCAATTATAGACTATGGGGACATAGTATATGGTACAGCACCACAAACTCACCTTAGCAAACTAGACACCCTCTACAACTCAATATGCCACTTTGTCCTACAATATTACTACAACACACATCACTGAGAAATGCTCAAAGAACTAAATTGGCTATCACTTGAGTTTAGGTGCAAAGTTTATCTTTCCTATCTTACCTTCAGATACTTTCTTGGCAAGCTAACCCCCTATCTGAACAAGCTCCTCACCCCTTCCAAACGCAGCACTTATTACCTGAGATCTGACTCCAAAAGACTGTTGACGGACCCAAGGTTCAACAAAGAATCCTGTCGCTCCTCATTCTCTTACCGTGCACCCCACAACTGTAACAATCCACCTGAGACTCTCACAGCCACCACCAGTCTACATTCTTCAAAACTAAAGCTATCACACCTTTTAATCTGGTCTGTTACTGTTACATACGCTTATAACATGTATGATCTTTACTGTTCATGAAAGGTCTTTAAATATAATGTATAACCCTATCCATTTAAGGTAACCGTGTATTGTCAACATAACTCTGTGCCCAGGACATACTTGAAAATGAGAGGTAACTCTTAATGTATTACTTACTGGTAAAACATTTTATAAATAAATAAATAATAAGGCTGGAAGTTCTTGGAGAGAGTGGTTTGGAGTTCATTACCTGTAAATATGCTAAAATCCTTCAAATGTTTTGATGATATAGTCTGTAAACCTTTGACCTCAGCTCATTTTACTTTTCAAATGTAAATTTATACTCTATTTGTAACTTTATTTATATTGATGTCATCATATTGGTTATTTTTTAGGTAAGTTATATCATTTTTTTATTTATTGTATGTGGAAGCCTGTGTCTATGGGAACATTTGTGTAACAATTCAGTAATGCATACGTTATTGCAGTTACCAGATTATGTATAATTGGTTTTATTTATCATCATAATCTGTGTGAACATTTCTATTGTATTTCTTTAACAAAAAGTGAATTTACACACACGCAAAAAAAACCAACATTTTCTTATTTTATATGTGAAATGTTCAATCCACAAGACACCACATCATTCATTTTCCATGTGGGAACCTTCAGGTCAGTTTGAAGCACCCTCATTTTATGAACATTAAGATGCACTGCATTTAAAGGGCCTGAGCTGAGACACTGCAGTGGACGTCAGGTAAAGAAATTGAAACTCGATGCCCTAGAAAGACCAGCACTGGGCTCGTGCCACTGATCTTTGATGGGAACCTACTGATAATGGAATACAAATGGGGCTGTGTGAACCGCCGAAATGTTACACCCTAGATATCGGGTGCTGCAGCCCCTTGCTATACCATAAACCTGTAATTATACTTGTCTCCACCCCAGGTATTATTCTTTTGATGTTCACACTCCTTAGCAACTGGCTTTGGAAAATGTTTCTCTTCAGTCTCTAGCAAAGCAAAACATAATGTTCTGATAATGATGCCAAATTGTCGCTTTGTTAAAAGATCGAATAACGATATTAAAGTTAAAAAAAAAAAATGTTTCCGATCATTCTTGTTCAAAACAGGCTGACATGGGTTTACCTATTTCAGAAAGGATTATTGTCTGTGAAAAATATTTTGGATGATAGTCACGTACCCAGAAAACAAAGGGGATAGACAAAGAGGTAACACTTGTTTAAAAACGGGCTAGTAGAAACAGAAATTACTTGTCTGGCAAAATAACCTTGGGTAATAAATATAAAAGAAACAATGTGTCAAAATAAATGTGTCAAAATAAAAACATATATAAAGAATGTATTTCATACCTCCACCTTTATATATATATATATATTTGGTGTATGTGCCTGCTATTTAATACAATTCTTTTTTTGATACCAAGTGTGCTGTCTCTTCCTTGCTACGTGTACTTTGGATTCTCTGGACTCTTTGGTCTGCCTTGTAAGGAGCCTTTGAATATATATATATATATATATATATATATATATATATATATATATATATATATATATATATATATATATATATATATATATACAGGCATACCCCACATTAACGTACGCAATGTGACCGGTGCATGTATGTAAAGCGAAAATGTACTTAAAGTGAAGCACTACCTTTTCTCCACTTATCGATGCAGGTACTGTACTGCAATCGTCATATACGTGCAGAACAGATGTAAATAAGGCATTTGTAACAGGCTCTATAGTCTCCCCGCTTGCGCACACCTTCGTTACAGGTAGGGAGCCGGTATTGCTGTTCAGGACGTGCTGAATGGCGCATGCGTGAGCTGCCATTTGCCTATTGAGCGAGATGTACTTACTCGCGAGTGTACTTAAAGTGAGTGTCCTTAAACCGGGGTATGCCTGTATATATATATTTTTATATATATATATATATTTTTATATATATATATATATTTTTATATATATATATATATATATATATATATATATATATATATATATATATATATATATATATATATATATATATATGAAGGTGGAGGTATTAAATACATTCTTTGCCTCTGTATTTACAAAGGAAAAGTCAATTGCAAAAATATTGCAACTGGTGACAGCCACAACCTCAATATTAACTAACATTTTTTAACAGTAGAAGTGCATAGGCGGTTTGATAAAATTAAGGTAAAACAAGCACCTGGCCCCAATGGCATACACCCAAGTGTTCTTAATAATGGCCAAACTATTATATTTAATATTCAAAGACTCCATTTCCACAGGCTCAGTACCACAAGATTGGTGTAAAGCAGACATGGTGCCTACATTTAAATAGAAAAACTATATCACTACCAGGGAATTACAGAGCTGTAATCCTGACATCAATAGTGGGGAAGCTACTTGTAGGTTTAGTATGGGATAATATTCAGGAATACCTATTGGATAACAAAATTATTAGTAATAGTCAGCATAGATTTATGAAGGCTAGGTCGTGCCAAACTAACCTTATTTGTTTCTTTGAGGAGGTAAGTAGGAATTTAGACCAGGGCAATGCAGTAGATGTGGTCTACTTAGATTTTGCAAAAGCCTTTGAAGCGGTGTCACAGAAGAGATTAATGTATAAAATAAAGAAAATTGATCTGGATTAAAAAAACATTTTTACCTGGATTTAGAACTGGTTGAAGGATAGACAACAGAGTTGTAATAGATGGACCCTTTTAAAGGTTGGGCTAAAGTTGTAAGTGGAGTACCTCAAGGGTCGTAACTGAGGCCACTTTTTGGTGCTTTTTAACTTGTTTATTAATGACCTTGAGGTGGATACAGAACGCAAAGTCTCACACTTTGCTGATGACACTAAATGATGTAAGGTGTTAAACTCAGAGCAGGATGTAATCTCTACAGAAGAACTTGAATAAACTGGAAACTTGGGCAGGTAAATGGCAGGCGATGTTTAAAACAGAAACATGTAAGGTTATGCATTTGGGAGGGAAGAATAAACAGGCTATTTACTTACAAATGAAATGGGACAAAATGAGGTCAAATCATTAATGGAGAAAGATATAAGTGCTTGTAGCCAGCAATAATGCTTCATGTCAGGCAGTAGCTGCAAAGGCAAATAAGATTTTATCTTGCATTAAACGAGATATGGATGGAAGGGACGAAAGCATAATTTTGCCACTGTATAAATCCTTAGTAAATCCTTGCAGTTTGAGCACCACTCCATAAAAAAATACATTCTTAAACTAGAAGAGAAGAGTCACCAAATTAATAAAGGGGATGGAAAGTTTGACATGAGGAGAGGCTAGCTAAATTAGATTTGTTTACATTAGAAAAGAGGCATCTAAGAGGGGATATGATAACTATATATAAATATATTTTGGGTAAATACTAGGAGCTTTGAAAATAAGTATTCATCCCAAGGGCAGTATAAACCACAAGGGGTCATCTCTAAAGGTTGGAGGAAAGGAGATTTCACCAGCAACAACAGAGAGTGTTATTTACAGTAAGGGCAGTTAAAATGTGCAATTCATTACTCATGGAGACTGTGATGTCAGGTACAATAGAAATGGTTTAAAAAAATGGTTGAAAGTAAGTAGAGGATCCAGGGCACTTCGGATTTGCAAAATAGAAATGTATTCTCTTAGTGCCACTAAGAGAATACATTTCTATTTTGCAAATCCGAAGTGCCCTAGATCCTCTACTTACTTTCATGTATCCTGAAAATACACCAGACAGGTTTTTTCCTGAACCATGGAGCTCCGGTACCTCAAACGCAAGTATACTGCTAACATTATAGCATTTAAGGTGTGCAAGACTAAAAACTGTGACCATAAAAAAATGGTTGGACATCTTTTTAGAAAGGAAAGGTATACAGGAATACACCAAATAAGTAAACATGGGAAGGATGTTGATCCAGGGAGAAATCTGATTATTATTTGGAGTCAGGGGGGAATTTTTTTTCCCCTTATGAGACATCATTGGATGATGTTTCACTGGTTTTTGTTTTTTCCCCTTCCTCTGGATCAAAAATCAGTACAATAAATGGATACTGTCTTATTATTTAACCGCGTACTACACAACGTAGTGCGTTTCACACCTCATGGGCCCCTGATGAAGCACGCGAGGTGCAAAATGCGTAGAGGTCATGTTACCTAGTACGCTGTTGCGTAATACAACAGTATCCATATGTTGTGCTGATACCACAAGATACGAATGCTGTGATCATACAGCACACAGGAACACTACAGAGCCCTGTGATAGATGCCGACTGTTTACTGTTTGAATGTATTCCTAATTGAAAGTGCTTTTTTATTGACTTTAGAGTATACTTTTATACTGATCTCTAGTGCGCTCTGTGTTCTTTTCTTCCGTTCTTGGAGATCTCTGGTGTTAGGTGTCTGCAGGAGCCTTGAAGTGTTCCTACACAATAGCTGCAAGGAGTACATGCCACCATTTGAGAAGCACGAGTGTGGTTTGCTTCTGTATCTAGATACTTAAACATATTTAAATGGACTCACAGTGAGGCCCTCTACAGAACTCAGAGGAACCTGCTTCTAGAACATTGGGTAGATGTGTATCCTTCTATCCATCTACAGTGACATTCCTGGCGACAACACATACTGGGGAGTGGATATCTTTATGCATAGTCATCCTACATCACATAATGGGGAATAACCTGCATGATCCCCCACAGTTAACCCATTAAGACTGTTAACCCCTTCCATTAAGTAGTAGTCCCCAGAGAGGGCTACATATAACTAAAAGTCATTTAAACTACCTAACTGGCACTCCGGTGTAATAAATGGTGTTTTCTTAAAGTATCAATATTTTTGTCCTTTACAGTGATCTTTGTCAAGATCAAGCATTCATTACTATCACAAAGTATATACAGTATACAACCAAGTTGAGAATGCTGTCGGACAAACAGAGACCTGGATTCATCAAGCCATGATGCAGGGTAGCCCTCCCCTGATCAAGCTGTAACTGGCATTGACTTGAATGGCAGTTATTGCCGGATGGGGGTGCAGTACCACTGCATCATGGCTTAATAAATCCGCAACAGGGAAGAAGTGTTAATGCTATGACATATGAATTCCCATATTTCCAACTCAATACCCTTTGAGAAGCCTAATATTTGTATCAAATAAGAGAAACCCCAGCTCCCCAGACAACACTACATAGAATGAAGTACCTCAGATAACCAACAGATTAAACCTCTGTATATTTTCCCGACTTGACTACTACAACCTTCTCCAAGCTGGCATTTCCCTTGTCCACTTGTACCAACTCCAATCCATCCACAATGCTGCTGGCAGACTCAACTACCCCACTCACCACTCCACTTCCGCTGCTCAACTACGCATATACCTACACTGGCTTCCCATATCCTCTAGAATTGAATATAAAACCCTAGCTCTGAGTTACAAAGCTTTCAACTAAGCTTCCCCCCCCCCCCCGTTACATCTCAGCCCTCATCCCAAAATATACTCCTAAACGCCCCTACGTTCTGCCCATGACAGTCGCCTTTTCTCCTACCTTATTACCTCGTCTCACTTCTGCCTACAAGACTTCTCCGATGAGGCCCTTTCTCTCTGGAATTCCCTATCCCGTAACTGCAGATCCTCCCCCAGCTTTAAGACATTTAAAAACTCACATTTTCAAGGGAACCTATCTGGCACACCCCTAATACCTACCAACCCACTCTCCCCCCTCCAACTCTATGGGGACCACCTGTGCGGCTGAACCAAACTCTACTCTGACACCCCCTAAAATACACCCCCCAAACCTTGTCTCAGCTGTCGGGCTAGACCATACTCCATCCTGATGTATACTCCATCCCACAGTGAGCAGTCACTTTATCGTTTGTTCACATTGCCCCTTATTCCCCTCATGATCAGCGCCCGCATTACCTTCTCTATCTGTTTGCGCTTGTCTGTCCTTACTTGTAGGTCATTCTGTTTATGTAATTGGAGTCTCTCTGTACCTCCCTCCCCCCCCCCCCCATTAAACCGCGCAGCGGAATATGTTGGCGCCTTACAAATCAACGGTAATAATAATGACAGGTGGGAGATTACATAAGGACATCTGTAGCCCACAGTGAAGATAGCCATAGGGAATACATGCCAGAAAACCATTAACACAATGAATAGTTAACATTTGTGCTACGTCGATCTTGATAAAGATCCTTGCAAAAGACTGAAATAGGAATACATAAAAGAAAACACTTTCCTTCCCCCCATCCTTAATATAGCAGTACATGGTCAGTTCACAATAATCCCTGCCCTTGAAAATGAACATGATGCACTGGGCAATGATGCCCACATCAAACTTGACAAAGCTCTCATACATCCAGTATGAGAAAAATATTGAATAACTTAATTTAGATGCAACAAATAGTCCTCTAATGCACGAAATAGAGAAGCTGCAACACCTACAGTACGTATATTTCACAATGCTTACGTTATTAAGGTTATGGCGGGTAAAAAAAGTGGGTAAAAAAAGTGACAAATGAGCATATAGTAATATTTACAGTTGCTACATGCTTTACTGTGGAGGGTTTTTGTCACTTTTTTTACCCACCATAACCTTAATAATTGTGGTGATTACCTAGTCTATAGTCTCAAAACCAGCTTAGCCATTACAACCAACCTCACACTGATGATACCCATCAAGGTTGAAACATGTCTGTGAGTGGGTTTAATGGCTTTGCATCTCATCCCAGCCTCTGTCTAAAAACTGTGTTTAAAACAGCATGCATTGGCTTGAGGATTTGCTTGTGTAATACGAGCTTGAGACAAAAGGTGGCACTGAGTGCTCATTTGCACGTCATTTCCCAGAATCCCTTGCTGCAGTGGAAGCGCTGTATGCTGGGCGATAATGGGGAAAGACAGGGTTGCAGACCTGTCTAAGACATGCAAATGAGCATACAGTAATATTTACAGTTGATTTATGCTTTACTGTGGAGGGGTTTTGTCACTTTTTTTTACCCACCATAACCTTAATAATTGTGGTGATTATATATACATACATACACATATCTATATAGATCTATATCAAAGCTTGGCTAACACGGTACTGATACATACATATATATATATATATATATATAAATATATATATATATATATATATATATATATATATGTGTATGTATGTATGTATGTATGTATATATATATATATATATATATATATATATATATATATATATATATATATATATATATCAGTACTGTGTTAGCTGAGCTTTGATAATCAAAAATGAATAGACAATACCGTTCAGTTGCTAACGAAATGCTTTTATTTGTGCGAGCTTTCGAGATACACTGATCTCTCTTCCGGTGATGTTACATTGAATAAAGCAGGCAAGGGTGTTTACTCAAAAACAGTGCATCTTGGAATGTGACTATAGCCCCCCTCCACCCCCTGTGTAGTGTGACTTTGTAAATAATTGCTTTGGAAACAAATATGCTTGTTACATTATAATACATTAAAAATGTCTTTCAGAGTTGTTGTTTTTTTAAAAATGCTACAAATATTTTCACATAGTACAGAACTGATTTATTTAAATTAAAAAAAAAACACACGTAGGATATTGCTTGGCTGCAGCATATATATATATATATATATATATATATATATATATATATACAGGCATACCCCGCATTAACGTACGCAATGGGACCGGAGCATGTATGTAAAGTGAAAATGTACTTAAAGTGAAGCACTACCTTTTCCCACTTATCGATGCATGTACTGTACTGCAATCGTCATATACGTGCAGAACTGATGTAAATAACACATGTGTAACAGGCTCTATAGTCTCCCCGCTTGTGCACAGCTTCGGTACAGATAGGGAGCTGGTATTGCTGTTCAGGACGTGCTGACAGGCGCATGCGCGAGCTGCCGTTTGCCTATTGAGCGATATGTCCTTACTCGCGAGTGTACTTAAAGTGAGTGTCCTTAAACCAGGGTATGCCTGTATATATATATATATATATATATACACACACACACATACAGTATAGGAAATATTAAGAAAATGTGAAACCACGAATACAAAATTGACGCTAAAATAAGTGGATGTACAGGGGGGTTGGGGGAAAATAAAACAATGAAGATGAAAATGAGATGGTCACACGGACTTGCTAATAATCAATGTTATTGTGCCAAGAACTTCCACGGCTCGGCTGTATTAACCAGAAACAGAGCCCTCGCCTTTATAAAGGCTGGTTCATACAGCCGAAACGTTGGAGTTCTTGGCACAATAATTTTTATGATTTGCCAGTCCGTGTGCCCATCTAATTTTCATCTTCATTGTTGATCTTTGGGACCTTCGATGCCTCTGCGAATTGGAGCACCGACAGATAAGAATACTTTTGCTATTTTACAGCGTGCCCGCATATTCCTTGCGTCTGGGGAAATAGAACAAAACAGAATTTAAAAAAAAAACCTGTACACCCAGCTAATATGGTGTGCAAACTATGCTAAGATGGAAGGTATTGACAGAGTGGATTAATTACACCGTACAAGTCAAAACCCAGCAATTTGTTAGTTTTCATTCACAGCAAACAGGTGTCAAGATTGATTAGACCTCCAAGGCCTTGGGAGGGGAGGAAAATAAGCAAGCAGATGAATTTCAAGCAGCCAGCGGCTTCAGTTGGCACCTCTTCAAAAATCAAGAGTACACACAATGTAAAAACTTGGAATTGTTCCAATAACCTTCCCTTCACGTGTCACCATGCACAATATCTTTCCACCGCGAAACAGGTAACTTCTGAAAGATTTCATCAGAAATAGAATCCAGGACCAGCAGAGGTTTGGACCTACTTGTGAAAAAGTAAACTAAGCTACTGCTACAAAACAATATAGTTATAAAAGGGAGTATATACCTTTAAAATTCAAAGGGGGTGCTCCTACTCTTGAACAATATTCAACATATTAATTAAAAGAAAAAGGAGTATTGGTGCACTCATAATACCTCCCACAAATTATTTAAGCACCTCAATCTACAATAGTAGATCTTTATACCTTAATGATATTTTATTGAGCATACAACTTATCATTTAAAAATACATAGATAAAAACCACTGGTACCTCTTTCCAGGGCCGCCGACAGGGGGGTAGAGCCGGGACAATTGTCCGGGGCCCGGAGGCTGTGGGGGGGCCTGGCCAGCCGGCGCTGGAATTTGGGCCAGACCACTGACCTGGCCCCAGTTGCCCCAAGGCAAGCAGTTCCGTGTCAAGTTGCCGGTCCCCAGCTTTTCTACTCCCCCCTTGCAGCGGGCCTCTCTCTATTGGTGTGGTGGCCACCCGTGCAGGCCCCCCGCACCGGAAGTTCGTCGGCTGGACAGCGTGGCTCCAAAGGTGTGTGCGCATGTGGAGGGGATGTACAGGGGGGGGGGGTGATTTGTGTGATGTACAGAGGGGGAGGGGATGTACAGGGGGGTGTGATTTGTGTGATGTGCAGGGGGTGATGTGTGTGATGTGCAGGGGGGGATGTGTGTGATGTGCAGGGGGTGATGTGTGTGATGTGCAGGGGGGGATGTGTGTGATGTGCAGAGGGGGATGTGTGTGATGTGCAGGGGGTGATGTGTGTGATGTGCAGTGGGGTGATGTGTGTGATGTGCAGGGGGGGATGTGTGTGATGTGCAGGGGGTGATGTGTGTGATGTGCAGGGGGGATGTGTGTGATGTGCAGGGGGTGATGTGTGTGATGTGCAGGGGGGATGTGTGTGATGTGCAGGGGGTGATGTGTGTGATGTGCAGGGGGTGATGTGTGTGATGTGCAGGGGGTGATGTGTGTGATGTGCATGGGGTGATGTGTGTGATGTGCAGGGGGGATGTGTGTGATGTGCAGGGGGGGTGATGTGTGTGATGTGCAGGGGGGGATGTGTGTAATGTGCAAGGGGGGATGTGTGTGATGTGCAGTGGGGTGATGTGTGTAATGTGCAGGGGGGGATGTGTGGGATGTGCAGGGGGGCTGATGTGTGTGATGTGCAGGGGGTGATGTGTGTGATGTGCAGGGGGGGATGTGTGTGATGTGCAGGGGGTGATGTGTGTGATGTGCAGGGGGGGATGTGTGTGATGTGCAGGGGGGGATGTGTGTGATGTGCAGGGGGTGATGTGTGTGATGTGCAGGGGGTGATGTGTGTGATGTGCAGGGGGGGATGTGTGGGATGTGTGTGATGTGCAGGGGGGGATGTGTGTGATTTGCAGGGGGGGATGTGTGTGATGTGCAGGGGGGGTGATGTGTGTGATGTGCAGGGAGGGATGTGTGTGATGTGCAGGGGGGATGTGTGTAATGTGCAGGGGGGGATGTGTGTAATGTGCAGGGGGGGATGTGTGTGATGTGCAGTGGGGTGATGTGTGTAATGTGCAGGGGGGGATGTGTGGGATGTGCAGGGGGGCTGATGTGTGTGATGTGCAGGGGGTGATGTGTGTGATGTGCAGGGGGGGGATGTGTGTGATGTGCAGGGGGTGATGTGTGTGATGTGCAGGGGGTGATGTGTGTGATGTGCAGGGGGTGATGTGTGTGATGTGCAGGGGGGGATGTGTGTGTGATGTGCAGGGGGGGATGTGTGTGATGTGCAGGGGGGATGTGTGTGATGTGCAGGGGGGATGTGTGTGATGTGTGTGATGTGCAGGGGGGATGTGTGTGATGTGCAGGGGGGATGTGTGTGATGTGCAGGGGGGATGTGTGTGATGTGCAAGGGGTGATGTGCAGGGGGGGGATGTGTGTGATGTGCAGGGGGTGATGTGTGTGATGTGCAGGGGGGGGATGTGTGTGATGTGCAGGGGGAGTATTATGTGTATGGGAGAGGGAGGTGGGAGAGAGATGAGGGCATGGGTTTGAGAGGGGTGGGATGTGTGGGAGAGATGTGTAGAGTAGAGAGAGCTTTGGGCGATAGAGGGGGGTCTCACAAGGTCACTGACACTGGGGGTGTGTGGTGGAGTGGGAGAGAGGGGGGAGTGGGAGAGAGGGGTGGGTGGGAAAGGTGAGAGATGGGGGTATGAGAGATTGAGTGGAATTCTCTCAAGGCCACCAACACTAGGGGTGGGTGGAGGGGGACCCAGTGGAAACTGTAGTCCTGGGCCCCAGGAAAACTGTCTATGGCCCTGCCTGTTCTCTCTAGTATGCATTAAAGTTCATGCAAATGTCTGCCTCAATAGGAGAGAGGAGGAAAGGTGAGGGGAGAAAATATATATTAATATATACATATACATTTATATGTATATGTATGTGTATATATATATATGTATGTGTGTATATATATATATATATATATATATATATGTATACAACAGAAGACACGGGTGCCCAATGCTACATCAAATTGACAAAACATATATGGTAATGAGTATAAAGTTTAAATACTTGAATAATAATAGTAATTACTTGGTTTTTTAGTTAAACCCTTTGACCAAAGCGTCGTAAGCCTGCATACCAACGTCAAGGTAAACCAAAAATGCAGGTCCTAACTCTAAAACTGTGAACCCTTCCTGTTACCTCTGTATGAGGGGAAGGAACTGCAGTGAGTCTTGTCCATTCAGCAAGTTGCCAGAACCTCCCAAGTTAAAAAGGTGGGGAGGGGCGAGCTCTGGGGGGAGGTGCCACCTAACCTCCATAGACTGTTACCAGTCAGAAATAGATAAACACACATATTCCCAAATAGCTCAAAATCCTACATCCACCACATCATGAATATATATTTATGCTAAAATGAGTGCTACTGAGCGTGGCAAATGTATACAACAGAAGACAGGGGTGCCCAATGCTACATCAACTTGACAAAACATATATGGTAATGAGTATAAAATTTAAATACTTGAATAATAATAGTAATTACTTGTTTTTTTAGTTAAACCCTTTGGCCAAAGCGTTGTAAGCCTGCATACCAAACGTCAAGGTAAACCAAAAATGCAGGTAACAGTAACAGTCTATGGAGGTTAGGTGGCACCTCCCCCCAGAGCTCGCCCCTCCCCACCTTTTTAACTTGGGTGGTTCTGGCAACTTGCTGAATGGACAAGACTCACTGCAGTTCCTTCCCCTCATACAGAGGTAACAGGAAGGGTTCACAGTTTTAGTGTTAGGACCTGCATTTTTGGTTTACCTTGACGTTGGTATGTAGGCTTACGACGCTTTGGCCAAAGGGTTTAACTAAAAACCAAGTAATTACTATTATTATTCAAGTATTTAAACTTTATACTCATTACCATATATGTTTTGTCAATTTGATGTAGCATTGGGCAACCGTGTCTTCTGTTGTATACATTTGCCACGCTCAGTAGCACTCATTTTGGCATAAATATATATTCATAATGTGGTGGATGTAGGAGTTTGAGCTATCTGGGAATATGTGTGTTAATATGTATATGTATGTGTGTATATATGTATATGTATATATATATATATATCCCCTCAAACCTCCCTCCAAATAAATTGTATTTGTAACAATTTTTTTATTGGTCACAATCATAGATAATTTTACATACAGTAGTGTCGTGGGCCCACAACATTTCGGCTCATTACTTTCAGAGAAGGACCAATAACAGTTTTCCGTTTTCAGTAGGAAAAAAAGTAAGGGGAAGAGGAGGGGGGGGGGGGAGGAGACAAACATGGGAGGGGGGTATGTGGGCTTGCCCAGAGGTGTCCCCGTGCAGCTCCCCAATTGTTTGGGGATGGCTGCTAGACCTATGTGCATTGAATTTTTGGGGGTTTATCTCTCGATCCAAGGGTCCCATGTGTTCCAGAACTGGGGCATTTTCTTTTGGAGCATGGCCGTAAGCTTCTCCATAGTCATGACCTCATAAACCCTTCTCACTACTGTGGTTCTCGAGGGGGCCTTAATCTGTTCCCAGGCTGCCGCTATAGAGCATCTGGCCGCTGTCAGCATGGCCCTGATCAGCCGGGACATTGGTGGGGGGAGGTCGTCAATGGGTTTACTCAGCACCATGGTCAGAGGGTCCAGGGGGAGGGGGATTCCAGTGATCTCATAGATAAGTGAAATAGGGGGAGCAAGGGGTTAAAACATATATCCAATCGACGATAACAAGGTTTAAAATTTAAACATGGGGCCAAAAAGGCCTCTAGAGTGGACGGGGGGTGAGATGAAAATAATGATGATAATAATAATAATGGAATACTCACACGGCCCTGTGTGAGTAGAGTTGCAAAGGGGTATCTTGTATGGTAAAACCTGACCCTTCCAGATAAGTGGTCAGATTGGGAATGAGGGTACAGGAGCCAAGGTAAAATGTACCAATAATATTAAAGTACGTACACGGCCATGTGTAAGCCAGAGTGCAGAAAGGTTTCTGTGTGGTGTAGGGGATTTAACCCATCCAGGTCGATTCCAGGCCGATTCCAGGAGCAGGGCACAAGTAATTGCTGGCAGGTAAGGTTTCACACGGGTATTCCCCTTCTCAGTGCTCACGTTAGAGCCCTTTCCTCTCCGATCCAGCAATTACGGGTAAGTGAGGTAAAGTATCAGCAAGGTGTCAGCGTTTGTATAAAGAAACGTTTATTACAAGATAAAAAGACAACCACAAATGCACTCACATAAAATAGTATTTCCCTGGCCCGCCACCGCAGCAAGGTTCACACGCCGCTTCACAGGTAGCATGCTCTCCGCGTCCGGAGTGAGGAGAGATGGTAACTCCTAACCAGCTCAGCTGTTACTGCGACTGCTTCCACTAGCTACGGAAGCCTCCGTAGTCCAAAAACATGCAGTGAATTAGAGCAACGCGTTTCGCCGTGAAAACGGCTTCCTCAGGCTCAAAAAGTATGGTTTATATAGACCCTGTTAAAAACTTGCCAGTGGCAATCATTAGAGATTATTATATAAAAACGTCCCAATTTGCACTTATGTCGCTGTGGTAGTTCTACTATCCAGCCAGTACATAGAGGGGCTGCTTCCAACTAGGTTAGATGTTGTAGGCTCAAATATTATTCGTTCCTCTTTCAATTAATCAACATTTAGATCCATTTCCATCATAATGATGGTTCTAACATTGTCACCTTCAAGGTACATTTCCAGTTATGTAGTAAAACTCTTATTTAAAAGTAATTCACTTAGGGGGCTGTTATCAACTTTCAAACTTTCATAAAATTTAAACAGCATTAATCTTAAAATATTACAATCTATTAAAATACATTCTTTATACAGTTCAAAATTAATAAGTTTATTATTTCTCAACAAATCCATTAATCTAACAGGTAAAACCTAACAATACAAACAATTCATAAATATAAACTTTTTGATTAAATATATTTAAAATCTAGGATGTGCAAATATTTTATACATGACCATAAAACACAGGTATAATCTAAAAAAGTATAGATGTGTCGATAGATATTTGTCCATGGATCTAAAATAGAAAAAAGGGAAGATTAAAAGAACAGATTTAGTTCTAATTGCAATAGCGTTATAGCGGATCATCAATACTTGCAGGATAGGTACTGATCATAACCCCAACAAAAGACTTGGGGAATATATATGCATATAGATGGTGTCCCTCTCTAAGTTACACAAAAGCAGCAATATCCAAATCCACATTCAGACCATGGGGGGTTAGGGTCTTCAACTGATATATCCAGAACTTCTCCCTTTGCCGGAGACGTCTGAGTCTATCCCCCCCCCCTCTCCAGTTTTCTGCAACTAGTTCCACTCCCCTGTATGATAATCCCGTGGGGTCGCCCCCATAGACCTGGCTAAAGTGCAGGGGGACCTTATGTTGACCTTATAGTCAGAGACCTGCCCAAATTGAGTCAGATGCCTTTGAAGGCTAGGGAAGGAGGAAAGGGGGTCATCGTGGGTCAGAATCACATCGTCCGTGAATAGGGAAATTTTGTACTCTCGGTCCGCAATTTGAATCCCCTTTATACTATTTTCTGCTCTAATTTTGGCCGCTAAAGGTTCAATGGTTAGGGCAAATAACAAGGGGGAAAGCGGGCAGCCTTGTCTGGTCCCGTTCCTGATTTTTATTGGATCCGAGAAGCCGTCTGATAGTTTGACATACGCTGTTGGGTTTTGATAGAGGGCTCTCACTCCCTCTAGGAAAGGGCCACTGAAGCCGAACCTCAGCATTGTTTGGTCTAAAAAAGACCATTTGATTCTGTCAAACGCTTTTTCAGCATCAAGGCTCAGAATTATTGCTTTGGATCCGGTGACATGCACGTGGTCTATTATATCCACAATTTTGCGGGTGTTGTCGGAGGCCTGTCTTCCTGACACAAAACCTACTTGATCTATGTGTATGAGTCTAGGGAGAATTGGATTTAGCCTGTTTGCCAAGATTACTGTAGATTTTGAGATCGGTATTTAACAGGAAGATGGGCCTATAGTTACCGCAGAGGAGCGGGTCTCTACCCTCCTTGCGGATTATAGTCAGATTTTCCGCTGTAATCGTAGTGGGGATTGGGTCCCCTTGGAGGAAGTAATTGTACATATCTAATAGGTATGGGGAGAGGATTGGCATGAACATTTTATAATAAGAGTTTGAGAAACCGTCTGGGCCCGGGGTTTTGGCTAATTTGAGTGATTTAATGGCTTGAGATAGTTCCTCTTGGGAGACATTTTTATTTAACTTCTCTACCTCTTCCTGGGATAGGGTGGGCAGGTTACATTGCTCTAGATATTGTGAGATAGTATTAAGGCTAACCGGGTCCTGGGTTGGGGGGTGAAGGTTGTAAAGGTCCGAGTAAAAGTCTGCAAATTCCTGTGCTATCTCTTTTTCTATGTATGTGGTCTGTCCGTTTCGTGTCTGTATGTGGCTATCTGAGATTTGACTCTCGTGCCTCTGAGTTTTGAGGCTAGAAGCCTGTCAGCTTTATTGCCTTTATCGAATAATTTTTGCTTTGACCACCTTAGTGCCTTCTCTACTTCCTCGAGTTGGGTCTGTTTGAGGGCAGATCTAGCTAGATTTAGTTGTTTAAGCATTTTTTTAGATGCCGTAGTTTTATGCTGCTGTTCTAGCTTGGTGATCTTGTCTAAGATCTCTTTTTGGAGCTTAAGTTTAATTTTCTTTTTGTGTGATGCGATTGAAATCAGGTCTCCTCTGATGGAGGCTTTATGGGCCTCCCAGAGCATGGCTGGGGCTGAGACTGATCTTGCGTTATTTTGAAAGAACATTGATAGCTTTTGGCGGAGTACCATTTCTGGGTCAGGGCAGTTAACATGGAATCATTTCATTTCCATTTGTATTGGGTGTTTTTCACAAAGGGTATGGATAGGATAAGTTCAATTGGTGCATGGTCGGACCAGGTGATTGGGCCTATGTTTGACTGGGAGGATGCCTGGAAGATGTTGCTAGTACCTAGAAAATAATCGATCCTCGAGTAGTACTGATGAGGGGTGGAGAAGAAGGTATAGTCCCTCTGACCCTGGTGCTGAGCCCTCCATATATCCACTAGTGAGTATTCCTCAATGATGTCACTAAATTTCTTAGCTTTCTTTTGGGATTGGATGGTATATGGAGTGGGAGGAGGGTTGGGGCGGGGTTCGATTTGTCTAGTGCGTGAGAGGCCACCATGTTAAAGTCACCTCCGATAATCAGAGATGAGAAAGATTGCTGTTCTAGGGATTGGAGGAGGGTTCTTAGGAAAGGGAGTTGGTTGTCATTGGGGGCGTAGACGTTTACAAGTGTGATTGGGGTGCCAGACAGGGTGCCCTGTAGTATCAGGAACCGACCATCGGGGTCTGGGAGTGACTTGGATAGAACAAAAGGGACACCATTCCGTATAAGGATGGCTACTCCTCTTTTTTTGCTTGGCGAGGATGCAAAATATGCCTGGGGGAATACATTTTTGAATGTGTTGGGTGGGGTTGGGGAATTGAAGTGAGTCTCTTGGATGAGGACAATGTCTCCCTTTGATTTCTTTAGGTCCTGAAGGACTAGCTTCCTCTTTGTTACTGAGTTGAGTCCTTTGACGTTAAGTGAAATTAATTTAATGGAAGACATTGTCCCATGGGGGTATTCCCAGAGCTCCAGACTCTGATGCTCTTGGATTTCCCATGACAAGAGCTCGTTCTTCAGGCATAGGACGGAGGTCCCTAGTCGGTGTGGATGGGAAGGGAAAGGGCATCTCTGGGCATACCACAACATTTTAACATAGATGTAAGCATTTTCATACATGACGTTGATAAGTTCTCTGTGCGTCCTGTCACGTGATATTTGTCCTGGGCTCTGCCTCCCTTTGGCGGGGCGGTGGATAGTAGGTGGGGGGGGGGGCCTGGGGGTGGGGGGAGGCTAATGGTTTGCTCGCAATTTCAGGGGTATATAGTTCTTCTTTTGGATTGTATGGGAGCTGGCGTGGCGATGGGGACCCCGGTCTGGGCCTCTCTGGGAGGTGGGGGATGGGGGGGCACAGGGGATTGGAAAGGGGGGGGAGGGGGCTGGGGAACAGTAGCGGTGGCGGAGGGGTGGGGGGAGGGGTAGGAGTAGATTGGTGGCATATCGGGATCAGTGGGAAAAAGATGGATCCAACCTGATTATATCTCTAACCCAAGGGGGTTCAGCAACAGTCTGCATAGTCCTCTTTAGTAGCCAGGGTTTTCTCTCGGGGGGCTGTACCATGATCACTGGGATCGGAGGCCCCAGGTTGGGGTCATCACCCTCCGACTCCGGCTCCCCCGGCTCTGGTAAGTGGTGGGAGGAAAGGGGGGGGGTCGGGAGGGGCAGGTAGGGGAGGAGGGGGAGGGGGGGGGAGATTCAGGAGGGGAGTGGGTAGAGGGGGGGAGGGGTTGGGGGGGTGGGGGAAGGGAGGGGGGTGGGGGAAGGGGTGTGGGGGGAAAGAGGGGAGGAAAGGGTTGTGGTGGGGGGGGGATGAGGGTTAGTGGAGGGGGTCTTGGCTGAGTTCTAGACGGGAGTGTGCTGGGGGATCTGTCGCTGATTGTCTTGGCATTTCTCTGCTGGGGTTGCGGTGCTGCGGCGCCAGTTGCCGAGATTGGAGGTAGCAGGAACATCAGGTAGGTGGGTGGACTTGGCCTCTCTTCGGGGGGGGTTCCTCTGGCAGCCTTCCTCCAAGTCCTCGTCGGTCCTCGGCGGGTCTGTCGCGGCAGTATGGGCTGTAGGCAGGTTTCGGTGGGGAGCTGGCGCTTCCGGCCCATAGCGGGAGATGAGGATAGTTGGCTCTAGTGTTGCTTCTGGCTCGCCAGCCCTTCCGAAGCACGGGGGGTCTCAGAGGAGATAGGTTTGTTGGCCGCTCTGGGGGGAGGCTGTTGGGTTTGTGGAGAGGGTATTCCGAGAGCCTTAAGGAAGTCCTGGATATCCTCTGGGTCCACAATGGTTAAAAAGCGTCCATTTCTGGGGACCACCAGTTTGAAGGGGAATCCCCATCTATAGCGGATGCCTTGAGCCCTCAGTATAGTAGTTAAGGGTTTCATGTCTTTGCGTTAGTTTATTGTGAAGGCGGACAGGTCAGCAAAGATCTGCAGGGTGTCTTCTCCTATTTGGATGTCACCCACCCCTCTGCTAGCCGCCATGATTCGCTCCTTTGCGATGTAAGAATGCATTTTGACTATGATGTCTCTGCGGCGGTTGAGGTCTGGGGATTTGGGACCCAGGGCACGATGGGCGCGGTCCATCAGTAGCTCATGCTCCTGCAGATCTGGGACAAGCTTCAGGAAAATCTTATTCAGGTAAGCTTGTATGGCGTCCGGCAGGATTGTTTCTGGCACATTTCTGATGCGGATGTTTTGTCTCCTCTGTCTATTTTCCTGGTCGTCGAGGGCGTCCCTTAGCTCATTTACGAGGTTACCAAGCCTGTTCACCTCGTCCTCTGTTGTCGATTGAGTGTGGCAGACCTCCTCTACCTTTGCTTCTAGTGTGTCAGCGCGTGCGGTGAGGCTATCAACATCGGATCTGAGGCCTTCTATGGCTGAAGCCAAATCTTCCTGGAACCCCCATCTGATTTTATTAAATAGGGCCTCAAAAAAATCTTTGTGCAGTCCGTGTTCAGGCAGTTCAAATTGGATCTGCTCCGCACTTGTCCCGGTGTGGTCGGGGTCCACGACGCCATCTTGGATCTCTGCAGCCGGCTCCATCTGGTGTTGCGCAGGTGCAAAGAACTTAGTGACCGTGTTTTGGGTCCGCTTGTTCTTTGGCAGCATTGCGACTGCTTCGGGGAAGGTGTGGGGACTGGTGCAGCTGAGTTGTTATTTATTTATTTAGCTCAGTACAATGTTGCTGGGAGGATGGAGGGTTGTGGCACTCTGAGGCTCAGGCAGCAGGGCCAAATTCTTGGCAATTGGGACAGGCAGCCTTATACCCCTTTAAGGGGAGATGGTGCCTCAGAGGAGTGCTCCTTTAAGATGGCCGCTTCCTCCTCTGCAGCCACGTGGTGGGACCCGCAGTTCCTTCAGTGAGAGGGTACTCTCCCAGTGCTCTCCCCTGCCGGGATCGCCTGTTGGGGTATGCTGCTTGTTTTGAGTAATTCTGTCTCGGGGGGAGGGTAAGCGGGGACCGCAGTGGAGTGATGCTGCTCAGGCTTCCTCATGGGGCCGCGGGAGGCTGCCACAGGCGTGCTTCAGGCACAGCTCGCGGGGGGAGGGGGGTTTCCCTGAACACCACAGTCCGACCGGAGTCCGCGGGACACCCAGAGCTTTGCTCCACCGCCTCTCCTACCTCCCGCTCCGTTCCTCCAGACGGCTCCTCCGATTTTGTGTGTGAGGCAGGGGGAGACTTCAACCGGGGGTCGGGGCTCACAGGAGGCCTCCCAGAGCACCGGCAACCCCTCTCCAAATCGCAGGAAAAGGTCACGCTTATGCCCAGCTAGTCTTTGGGGTTCAGGGCTGTAAGGTTTGGGGGGGGGGGATTTGTTTATTTAAATGCTTAATTATTGTTTATTCGTTGTAGGGGCCCTGGAGCAAGTCTCTCAGGCAGCCATTCCTCTTGACGTCACAGGAAGTCCAGCCAAATAAATTGTTTTTAATACAATATTGTTTTTAATACAAGATACATTTTATCCAATATGCATTGCTCCTCATAAAATATGTATATACATAAAATACAATCCTCACTACCAACCTGAGAGATCAGTAATTATAATTAACCAATCCGATCAATTGCATATACCCCTAACATGATCCTCACTACAACCTTCAGAGAGATCAGTAACTATAATCAACTAATTAGATCAATTGATTAATTGCATATGCACCTACAGTAACATGATCTCCACTACAACTTTGAGAGTGATCAGTCATTATAATCAACCATTTTGACTTCAGTAGATCAATTGGGAACTACTATATAAGACAGGGATTGCAGCTATGGAACTCACTACTGATGAAGCAGCAGACAGTCTGCGAAACGTGTAGAGTTTATATGTGTATACCAAGCTGATAAGCTCACATTGGATGCGACACTGAGACACTGTATTGTGGACCTGCTGGGGGACTTTTTTCAGAAACTCTTATCCTGAGCCTTGAGGCTTCCATAATCACGGCACCAGGCTTCAACTCCCATGGCACCAAGCAGCGCGGAGGGGCACAGGCACCAGAGGGTGAGGGAGTCCCACCGCACTGCAGAGGGAGCCTACTTGGGGAGCAGATGAAACCAAAGCTATAACCACGGGTGACACCAGCCAGAGGTGAAAAGAAAAGCCCCTACACAAAGACTAAACAGTTTTCCTACTACAGACAAGGGGTATCCCCCAAGCCAGCAGAACCCACTGCAATCTAACATCTACAGCAGGACTCAAACCCAGATAAACTGTATTTTTAAGACTCATCATTGAGTACATTATATTTCATTTTTGCTCTATATTTGATTTATCAATTGCTTATTAAATCTTGTCATGTTTTATGGTGTTTGCCTTTGGCGCTTCTGTTTTCTATTATATACAGTAGGTTTTCAAAATTCGACAGCTGTAATGTTCCCTTCTGACTACAAAATGATACATGATAATTGAAAATATTGTCATTTGTTTTTAAAAAGGACTGGGGTACGTACGTATGTGTGTTTGTATCAAAAATCGTTCAGTACCTTGTTTTTGTAATAAGGTCTGGGTTGTCATGAGGTAAGGGAACAAGTTACTAAAAATTAAAGCTGACAAGAAATCATATTGTGAAACTGAAAGACTGACTCCGTTCAGTTCTATAGAGATGTGTCCAGTCTGAATGTTTTAGCTCCCTACAGCTTAGGAACCAGGTGCAAGGAAGAGATTTGTTACTCCCTCCCCCTCCACAAAAAATACTAAAAGATAAGCAGTGGCTATGGCTGCTCCCAACAGTTGTTACAATATAGAAATCAAATGATCCCCTAGTGCTGCTAGGGAAGAGAAATCTCTGCAGACCATCTTCCTTGCGGCCATTATACAGTAGGTGCTGTTGGCTGTTCAGTTTCAGCACCCTGGACAGGGCATGCACAAAGGCCTCTCAGAAAGTCCTAGCAGAGACATAAATCTGTTTCCAGAGATTCAAAACGTTCTGCTTTTAGATGTTTTCTTGTAGCCTGTTAGGGTATAAAGTTAGACATTGTAAGAAGCTACCACCTGTCCGTCCGCAGAGAAGTAAAGTTAGGAGAGAAAGATCGGATCGTTTATCATTAATACACATTGAAGTACCTGGCAATACTCGGTTATCCTCAGAACCTAAGCGAGAGGAAACGTCTTCCATGAGGAAAAGGGTAAATGGCATAAACTCAACTATGTAACCTGGACACTCGCTGAATGTAATGGCGGCTCACTTCTCTACTGCAAGAGCAAGGAATGTCGCCAACACACATTTCGAAGCAGGACTCATAAATCCACAATTTATAGGATGGGGAATCAATGTATTAACTGGAACTGATAGTTGTGACGATACCATAGGAAAGCAATAATTACAACATCCACCAATACAAGGTTGTTTGTTAAAAAATATATATATATATATATATATCTATATATATATATCTATATATATAGATATATATATATATACAGTTAGGTCCGGAAATAATTGGACACTGATACAAGTTTTGTTATTTCGGCTGTGTTCCAAAATAAATTAAAGTTACAGTTAAATAATGAATATGGGCTTAAAGTGCAGTCTATCAGCTTTAATTTGTGGGTATTCACATCCACATTGGAGAAAGGGTTTAGGAATTACATCTCTTTAATATGTAGCCCCCTCTTTTTCAAGGGACCAAAAGTAATTGGACAATTGACTCAAAAGCTGTTTCATGGACAGGTGTGGGCTATTCCTTCCTTATTTCATCATCAATTAAGCAGGTAAGAGGTCTGGAGTTGATTCCAGGTGTGGCATTCGCATTTGGAAGCTGTTGTTGTGAACCCACAATATGCGGTCAAAGGAGCTCTCAATGCAAGTGAAACAGGGCATCCTTTGGCTGCAAAAAAAAAAGAAGAAAATCCATCAGAGAGATAGCAGGAACATTGGGAGTGGCCAAATCAACAGTTTAGTACTTTCCGAGAAAAAAAGAACGCACTGGTGAGCTCTGCAACACAAAAAGGCCTGGACGTCCACGGAAGACAACAGTGGTGGATGATCGTAGGATCCTTTCCATGGTAAACAAAAACCCCTTCACAACATCCAGCCGACTTCACGGGAGCAAATACAGAGGGTTCACCACAAGGTGCAAACCATTCATAAGCCTCAAGAATAGAAAGGCCAGATTAGACTTTGCCAAACAATATCTAAAAAAGCCAGTTCTGGAACAGCATTTTTGGACAGATGAAACTAAGGTCAACCTGTACCAGAATGATGGGAAGAAAAAGTATGGAGAAGGCTTGGAACGCCTCATGATCCGAAGCATACCACATCATCTGTAAAACACGGTGGAGGCAGTGTGATGGCATGGGCATGCATGGCTTACAATGGCACTGGGTTACTAGTGTTTATTGATGATGTGACAGAAGACAGAAGCAGCCGGATGAATTCTGACGTGTATAGAGATATATTGTCTGCTCAGATTCAGCCAAATTCAGCGAAGTTGATTGGACGGCGCTTCACTTTACAGATGGACAATGATCAGGGAAAACAGTACATTTACACTGTGCTTGATGTGGGGCATTTATGGTTAAAGGTGATAGCTGTTTAACCCTTGGCACTACCTGACACTCTGGGCTTTGGGGAGTGAATTACTCACTGCCTCGGACTCTATAAGGCTGCCAAACTATCATCAGTATCTACCTAACACTCATGATAGAGTGGGATAATCGTTTAACCCTTTCATACACTCATACAGCAGAGCAGTACGCCCATTCGTGAGCGGATATTTGGTATTACCTGTACAGCAACACTATGATTGCAGTGTAACTAGGGATAACAGTATATAAACTTTGTGCTTGGGGCATTTACCCCTCAGATGACCTCACGGTCGGGGATAACAGACTACCAAGAAGGCATCCTCTATACTGCCACCACGACCACCAGATTATGAACTAGCTATCAGTCCTGACCCTGGATCACTCATATAGTGTCTATAAAAAGGCATAGACTTGCAGTAAGCATTCCAGACTCCGCTGTGCCAAACATGCGCTTGTATATCAGGTTTTAATTAGAAAGTTTTCTTGTTAACATTTAATAAAATTTATTTATTTTGAGCTCTACCCCCAGTGAGTGCATTTTGTGGGATTCTTTTCCTTGTTTCTCAGCATTTATCTTTATCCCTGATAGCACCCTTTCCAGTCTCCACTCTCACTTCCTAGTGGCTGAGCGGGATTACCCTACCTCTTTCCCCCTCCCCCCCGTATTACTGACGCGGAATTAGTAACATGGAGTTCCGTTCCCTGATAAATGACAAGGCAGCGTGGGAAGTTCTAAGCGGCATAGAAGTACTCAGTATAAATGTATAAGCAGTATAACATGTTCCCACAGAAACACACAGTGGCATTAAAATCACTAAATAGCACTGATTTCCTTCCCAGTCTGTGCTCTGACCTCACACGTACTGTGGGACATGCAGTCAATACAAGATAATGAAGTTGCTGCGCTCCCATTGGCTCCAAGCGCACCATGTGACCGCGTTGCCACACAGGAACACAATCTTGTTGTATCCCCTGCTGGCTGACGCGCCGCAGCGCCTCGTGAGCCTACACGGAAGGAGACACTGGGGTCTGCCACTGCAGAAGTGAGTGACTGGTGTGCGGCGCGCGCCGCCGTCACCACCGGGGACATGGACCTAGGCAATGTGCTTTGATAACAGGATAGATGGTAGAACCATTTGCGGTGATGGAAAAAGTGGATATTGGGCCAGGTTTAGGGGGAAATATGAGGAGCTTACTTTTAGCCATATTAAGCTGAAGGCGGCAGAGTGCCTTCCACGTGCCAGGAGGCAGAGACTTGGTGTTGGATTACAGGTGTGAGGGTAGGGCTGGATAGATATGCAGTATCCGCGTATGACATGATTTCCTCCTGCAGTACTTCTCGTAGACCTGTATGGGTGCACAGAGGCATCAGGATCAGACCCAGAACTGGTAAGAACTAGAGCAGTCCATGAGGCCAGCTGCCATCTTAGTTTTGGTATAAAACCCCACACAGTCTGTTCATTCTTTGCTTGTCAACTTTCTGTTTAAAGGTCAGGTTATTTTTTTTCTCTACCGTGGTGTCTTTCCTTGTTCCTTTTTAATCAGGCTCCTAGTGCTTCAATTCTACAGGTACCTTCTTCTTTGTTGTCATGTATTCCCTTTGCACTATTTGCCCATTGTTTATTATTTGTCCCCTGCTATTATTGCTATTTGCTTATAGTACTGCAATTCTTGCAGCTAAACTTGTTTTGTCCTATTATTTCCTTTAGTACTATTTGCCCCCTGTCCTTGTTTGTTCTCTTAGCTACCATAGCCTTTTGCATGTAGCTCTGCACAGTTTACAGACTCCATTTGTTTTTCCAGTTTTGTTACCTTTAGTGTTACAATAAACCCTGTAAGTTTTTTCGGATATCGGCTTTCTGTCTTTTGTGGGTTTCCATGTAACTTCTGAGGGTTCCATTCCTCCTGATAGCGTATCATGTGCATAGAGATGATATCTAAGGCCAAAAGAGTTGTTGAGGTCACCAAGTGAGTGTAGAGAGAGAAAAGAAGAGGTCCTAGAACAGAGCCTCGAGGTGTGCCAACAGACAGATCAACAGAAGACAAAGATCAACACAGACCCAAAATGTGAGATGGAGAGTTATGATGAGAACCAGGATAGAGCTTTGTTGCGGATATTAAGAGAGTTAAAGAATATGAAGGAGAAGAGGGTGAGCGACAGTGTCGAAGATAGTAGTGAGATAGAGCGGTTATAGTAGGGAAAAATGGCCATGGGATTTGGCTTCATGTAGATTGGCTACTTTACTGAGGACAGTTTCTGTTGAGTCAGCTGTATGAAACCAAGATTGTAAAGGGTCCAGGAGGGAATGGAAATTAAGAAAGTTGAACAATATGGGAGAACACAAGATGTTCTAGCAGTTTGGAGGAAGGAGGGATACAGGTCAGTAGCTAGTAAGGGTCCAAGGTGTTTTGTAGAGTAGGTGTGACCACAGCATACTTAAAGGAGAAGGAGGAAATGCCAGAGGACATGGAGTAATTAAAGATATGGGTGAGAGTTGGGACTAAGACAGGAGTAAGAGTTCTGATAAGGTGTGAGGGGATAGGATCGAGAGGGCAAGTGGTAAAGGGAGAAGAGAAAATCAACCTAGAAACCTTCAGTAGTAAAAGAGACAAGAGTAAAAGACGGAGATTTAGGTAGAAGCACTGATGAGGAGGAGAAGGGGACAGAAGGAATCTACTTGTGGATAGCATCCACCTTGCCTTTAAAGTGGTCAGCAAAGGCTTGAGCAGAAGTGAAGGAAGGATGGGAAGTATGTCGAATAAGGGAGTCAAATACAGAGAAAGAACAGCATGGATTTGATTTGTGAGTGTTAATGAATGAGGAAAAGTAGTGTTGTTTTGCTTTAGAGAGAGCAGAGTTATATACAAGAGAGGAGAAATGAATACTGTAAATCACCCTGAGTGTCAGATTTCCTCCAAAGGAATTCAGAGGAGCGAGTGCAGGTGCGAAGGAAACATGTTTGTGAATTTAGCCAAGGCCGTGGGTTAATTGGACGGGTGTTTCCTATTATTGCAGACAACTTAATGAGGCATTAAAAATGTAAGAATAAATCAAAACTTGACATGAGTTATTAATCCATTGATGAACCAGCGTTTGACTGTTCATCAGTCAACGTATGCTAAAAGAAACAGGCTGAACTGAATGAACTATTTGGCTTTCATCCGAGGATCTGATTCAATCATAACTTTAGTCATTGCCAATGTTTCATCACATGTTGCCTCTGCTCGTGTCTTTTATTGTCTATAGACCAACATAACCAGCTATAATTTAAAGTAATAAACATCTAGTCTTAGCCTGCAGTGGAAAATAAATAAATGACCAAGGAACATGCTTTCATGCCAAGCAAACCATGCACAAGACAAAACTTAAATGAAAAATATATAAGGAGACATTTTGAGCTGTAGCGGTATGGTGCAGAGCTGTTGTTCTGGCTAAATTGGTTCTGAAGAAGTGTAGTGTTGACTCAGGATTAGTGATGGGTGAACCAGCTCAAATCTATTTCCCGGGATTTCCCTTCAAAATCCGTTCGGCGGTGTAGAATCTGTAGATGGATTGTTCCAACTTCAATCCGTGTGGATTAATTAAAATGCCTCAAGAGTATGTGGCTCGTTTGTGCGGTTTTCAAAATAACCCCCTGCCCGGATTAATGTAACTCCATTCTGAGGATTGTGTTTATTTCACAGTAGGAAGATTTTAAAACCCACTCGCAGGTTTTACTTACTATTTATTTCTAATTCCTTATCTCTCTTTTACACAACCTTTCTCTGCCTACAACTCTTTCCTTCCATTGTCACTATTCTCTTTCGTCTAATATTATTATTACCCTAAAAAGTTTACTTTACTTTTTAAAACTTTGGGTTCTAGATATTCCTCGCTTCAGTCCTGACTCCTCTAAATCAGCACATAACAAAACGTATTTAAAACTTCCTTATATCCTACTTCATATTTTATTTGTATCAATAGATCATTTACATATTGTAACTGTAAGGATCCGCCATCCTGGCGGATCAGACCCCTTAACCCTCACTTCTCCTCCTGTCTCTGGGGACGCTCGGGAGCTGCATCGCGGCGGCGGTCATCTGGCGCGGGCGGTCCCTCGGTCCGTGGTCCCTGCTCGTCGGCTCCGTTCGGGTGCCAGTGGTGCGCAGTGCGTGGGCGGTGCGCGCTCCCCTCGGGCCTCGCCTACAAGCTTTGTCCCCGCCCGGATGTCAGTGACGCGCTACTCGCGAGTGGTGCGCATTCCCCGTGAGCCCTGCCTGTCTGGACTCTGCCCCTGCTGTGACGCGGGTGGTACGCGGCGCACTAGTCACTCGCGGTCCTCCTATCGGGCCCATGGTCCTGCCTCTGGACTCCGCCCCCGTTCTGTCATCATCGGCACGTCGCGCGCGGTGGCACTCAATCGGGTCGCCAGTCTATTACATCAGTGGTGCGCGGCACGCGCTCTCTCACACGGTACCCCGCCCCCACTCCTAATCGGGCTGCACAATAGGGCGCACCTGCGTGACCCAGCAGCCTCTCAGTGGGATGCATTCTACTTCCTGGCTGGCTTCCCATTGGAGGGAGGTCCTTTATATACCCTGTCGGTGCATTCAGCCTTTGCCGAGCATAAACCTTGTTGTGTGACACTGTACCTCGCTGCATTATGGAACCTTGTCCTGCCTGCCTTGAACCCTTGTTGCCAGACCCTGCTTCTGACCTTGGACCCCGCGCTTCTCCACTCCTGACCCAGCTACGTACGACCATTCTGAACTCTCCAATCCTGACCCTGGTTTTGGCATTACGACTACTCTGCTTTCTCCTATCCAGACCTCGGCTAGTACCCCAACGACCCGCTACTCTCCAGTCCAGACCCGGCAAGTACCACGTTTATTCTGTCTTCTATACCCCTGACCCGGCTTGCAAGACTATCCTACACTCTATACGTGCCCTCGCGGCTGTGGGTTGGCGTTCTGTACAATTCCCTACCTCAACCCCGCGGTCGCGCCTCATTTGTGGTGAGCTCCGCGTTACAGTAACACAGTATCTCCCCCGCCCAGGAATAACAAAACCTTTGCTACGGTAAAAATATGTTAATGAGCTATGGAATTACTATGTAAATACAAATCTATACTTGAGTCAGGGCGTAAAAAATCTTTTTACAACTGCGACATTTCACATTTTCTTTAAAAACTTTACACTAACAAACTTTAACATACAATGCTGCCTAGGTTTATGTTAACCCTTATTATTCTTTAATTCTAAATCATTAACTATTAGAGAGTGACACACAAACTTCACTCCACGTAATAATTATGCCCTCAAACTAGTTACTATGATCTTTCTAAAAAATAAAAAAAAACATTTAAAGAGGATGTCCCCTTTTTCTTTTTCAGTGCAGGACATAGAAATAAGACAATCACAAATTATACTCTTCGTTTTTTTAGCCAAATAATTACATATGATCCTAAAAATGTATACCTCGTCATTGATACCAAAAATCTACACTAAACAGTAGTGCAGTGTTTACCTACATTCTTGCTGAGAAAAAACTAAATACCATTTGATTCCTACAAAAAACTAATTTAATAAGAATGTACTTTTCTACTCTTATTCTTGTAACTAATCTGAATACTTTCATGATATCTATTAATGCATTCATTTCTAAAAAAAATACTTTTACATTTTAAATTCAAGCCATTTCTTCCTAGGTTAATAATTAACTTGCATGTCTCGTAGACACAATTTCTTCTGTGTAAACTTCATCGAGAGCAATTAATGATATTCTTATTTTTGTAAGAACTTGCAAGCTTCTACTATCACAGGCACAGGGATTACTTAAGAAGAAAATCCTTGTAACATTTATACCTGACAATCTTAGCAAAACAATTTGGGGAAAAATATATATTTTCCCTATCTTGAACTTTACTGAGGGCGTGTTCCCCACTGAGATTCGCAATACTTGAGAAAACCTGAGATTCTCCATCCAGGCGGGGAAGACCCCTCTTGTTCCTCAACAGAATTCTTTTGAATCATATTAAACTATTCACACAGGACTTTTGTCCACACAGGACGTTTATAACTACTGCAGATGTGACATTACTTCACACAGAATTTACCTCACACAGATTATAACTTAAATTTTATTGCATTTTATCAGACATGTGATACAAAGTCAAGTATACATTACAAGCAATTTTGATGTTAATCTCCGATAAAAGCAGTAATGTACTTAAGTTCGTAGGAAGTATCCCGGCCTTTCTGGACTTACTTGACCTGGTTGTTCTGGGTGAGATAGTACTAATAACCATAACAAAAAATCAACCAAATAAATAAATGAGGAGAAAAAAAAAGGGGGGGGGGGTGGGTGTGGTAGGGAGAGGGGTGGTGGTAGGGAGAGGTAAGGGCCTGAGAAGGGCTTTCTGTTCGTGCCGGATCTTTCAGCCGTTCTTAATGGGGTTTTTTTTTAGGCTTTCGTCTCACACAGATTATAACTACTGCAGTTGTTACGTTACTTCACACAGAATTGCCTCACACAGAACCACACAGATTGTAACAACTATAGATTTTTAAATTACCTCACGAAGACCACTAAATCCACACAGATGATATCAATTGATTCCCACACAGATTATAGCAATTGATTATTACAATAATGTACTTCCTTATCGGAATTCCGTCACCTGGACAAGACTTCAGAGACATCATTGCTTCATGAAACACTCCACATTTTAAACATTGTCACTTTCGGGTACTTTCATATAACAGTAACTTTTCTTATCTTTCCCTCCACATTCTATTTCAGTGAAACCTTCCTCAAACTACAGGCCAATATCCCTTTTCCCAATACTATCCACTGTTATGGAAAAATATTCCCTCCCAATTTAAGCAATTATTTTACCCATACAAATTTCCTAGCCACTCCCTATCTGGCTTTTACCCCAAACACTCCACTGTAACTATTCTGCTAAAAAATTTGAAATGCCTTGTATATAATACATACCTTATTCACTTATGTAACTGCTTTTGCAACTATGTATCCCCTGTATTTAACCCTATACACACGACACACCCACAAATGAGAGGTGACTCCCAAATTCACCCCTTCCTGGTAAACCCATTCTAGCTTACACAGCAATTTTTACAATAACCACTGCTTACGGACACCTTTGGAAAAAATAAATGGTTAATTCGTTATAACATACATCACATATTCAGTTAATAGACAAATGATTTTGTATAAGACTTCACACTAATGTCTTGCTTTATATAATCTCTTTGCACAGTGCTGAGCACATGGTCAGCTTTATAATTTTAAAGACACTCTGCATATTCATCTGACTAAAGAAAAAATATTTTCTATAAGACTTGTTTCCGGGCAAAGAGCCATCTTGTTTCTGGGCGTTTCGCCAATTGACCCTGAAAAGATAAGATAAAGGTACACCACAGCTTCTTCCTCAAAAATAATAATTATTGGATTAGAACCTTTGCTTAAAGTTTAAATACATGGAGCTTTATCCAGAGCCCTAAGAACTACATTTTTTATGACCTTTCAAAAATTAACCAACAGGCTTTTATATAGCTGAGGTTCATATAACTTCTTAACACACAAATAACGCCACACGCTCATGCTATTTCCCTCCACTCAGTTCTTTTTAATGCTTTCTGTTTTGAACTTTTATAGTTTCACTGACTTCATTCACTACAAATTTATGCTATCTTGTTGCAATTCTGTCCTTTCTCAAGCTACACACACCTGTTTCTCTCCATTAATCAACACTCACAAGTCTAACCCTCACTAACTCTTCCTTCATCTCACCTCAGGACTTTTCTGACTATTTTGAGGATATGGCGGGGGAGGGTTAACTTTAGGGGTAGAAGGTGTAGTTTTGTCACTTTCGGGTACTTTCATATAACAGTAACTTTTCTTATCTTTCCCTCCACATTCTATTTCAGTGAAACCTTCCTTTTGAAGCTCAATAGCCACACTCAAAAATTTCTCAGCATTCTCCCACAATCCTCCATCTTTCAACATTTCTTTACATGCCTGGATTCTATCTTTCAACATTTTTGGTTGCAACCTTCCCGTAGAGGGTAAATCCAATACTTTAAACAACAATTTACATTTCTTGGTATACTTCTTTCCCTCCCGTTCTGTCACAAGAGTTACGGAATCCCGTGCACCAGAAGGCAAATCCTTCTTTAAAAACTGCGAGAACATTGTCTATTTTAAAAACAACCTCGGACATGTGCGCCAATTACCGGCGGTACCTGGACTCTTGAGCTTCAGCGATAAATTGACCTAGACGGGGAGGCGCGCAGACCGTCCCCGGACCGTCACCTGTATGGACGATCCTCCTATTATCTAACAATAGATATCCTTACACACTCGTCCCCTAACTACTTATAATGTCGTTATTCCGTAACCCTTATGACATATGAACATAAACCACACATCTGGCAGGCACAAGACCTTACCAACTATATAAATCCTTGGCGGGAGCCACCGGACTCTATGGTCTTGTATAGATTAGCAATACTTAGCCCATCAACCAAGTGTCGCCAACCTGAACAGACTGACAGGAGTTCGGTAAAAATATATTCTGAATATATCTTACCTTGTCCTTAGAGGTTGATCAGACCCCCAGATCAGTCCGGACAGGGGACGTCCTCCTTGGATGGAGATGGGTTCAGGATTGTTCCGATGTCCCTTCACAAGGATCCTGCCGACTACGCCAACTGTTAAGGTCCCTTCAATCGAGGGTCTCTACTGCTCAGATGTGGGCTCCAAATTATGTAACTTAGAGTCTGGGTGCGCACCCTGGATCCCAATAATGACACATAGTCACGTATTAGTTTCCTCAGACAAGTAGTCAAGACAAGACTGCCGAGTTTTTGTATTACAATCTATTTATATCAAAGTAGGCTAACACTAGCCAATCATTCAATGTCACTCAATGCCATTCAATGCCACACCTATTATGCGGCAAAGCTTATCCAATTATTACATTAGTTAGTAGAAAAAAGGCACGATGGGGGCGGGGGTCTTGTCGGCTGATGCAAGTTTCACAGGAATGCCGTGTGTCCTTGCTTTCTGAAGTTATGTTTCGTTTTCTCTGTAATCAGTCGGCTTTAGGTCACAGTTACCTCGGATAGAAAACAGTATTAGTAAAAAGACACAGCAAACAGATATAAGATGGAGACGAGTGGTTTCTATAAAGCATAGAGATATGATCTCCATATTTTATCCTTCACAATGGCATTTCAAAAGGCGCCTATCTTATCAAATGATCATAGTGTGTTGAGTGTTCCATTTAGAGCCATCCGTCTCCTCTGGTCCAAGTGTCCGAGATTTTGGAAATCCCATCCTCATCGTCAAACTGTCGATGTTTGCAAACTCACAAACAAGGGTTTGTTTGATAATGAGAAGTTTATTGCCTGTACGTACAGCCCAGAGTGTGATCATACACGAAAGTTGTCCATTAGCCAAGGGAGGGCCCAAGCAGGCTTTAAATACATTTTAGATTTCTTTGTTTAACATAGGTTACTAGGCAGAATATAATGACATCACATCCCAGCATTCCCTGTACATGAGGGGATAATCCTCTTCTAAACCAATCAAGTTACAGGTCTTCTTATCTATCTCAGACTGACTCAAAGATCAGTACATCTAACTTAAACTGGTTCCTTTTAGCTGACCAAAACACTTAAGTGTTTGAGCAACAAGGCACAGTCCATATTCCCCCCCTCCCCCCGCCCCCCTCACCTGGAGAAAAGTTCACTCTTGCATCAACACGCATACTGACATATAACACACACAAAGACAAGATGGATTCCGCACACTGCTAACAATTTTCTCTCCATAGACTCCCCCAGTCCTTTTCAGTAATACGAACAGTATATTAATGTCAGCAATATTACTTCGTCACACGATAGCCCCAATACTGTCAATATTAATACTAACTAAAGGCTCGCCTGGTTTTACTTCACACTTATTAAGGCTCTTTTGCTCTGAGCTATTAACGATCTGATTAAAACAATGTATATTCTCTCATCCTAGCTTTTCTCTCTCAATGATCAATTATATTAAGAACAACTGTAATTAATTTGGCAATTACAAAAAAAAATATAATTCCATTTGGAATTTAACCCCTTCGGTGCCAGTGTCCAATATAAACATCAAAGGCAATTCGCTCTATCACCGCCCCAATCGGTAACTTAACTTGTTCTATAGCTATACATTTAAAGTTGCTTAATGTCCCGAGGGGACAAATATAAAAAAAAAATTGAGTGGTTAAATCCCCTCACCCCTCACTCAATGCGTTCCATAATACACAGCTTAAGAGATCTAGTAGTCAATGCAACATATTGTTTTGCACATCCACTAGTCAAGAGATAAACCACTTAATCTGTGTTACATGTAATAAAGGAATATATATATATATATATATATATATATATATATATATATATATATATATATCTATAGGATCCCAATAGTGCAGGAAAGAAACTCTTCGTTGTTATCATTAGGAGATTTGAAAGTACCCTGTAACACATTGCCCAGTGTCTGAGATTTCCTAAATACTAATTTGGGATCATATGGACCCTTTCTGCAAAGGGTCCAAGAAACAAAATACTCCAATGTTTTTTCATTATTGATTTAATTGCTTGTTTACTGTATTGAGTAATAAATTAAGGAGAATCTGAAACTTTTCGCATGTAGCATTCACTAGAATGACCTTTTCCCTAAATGTCTGTGTCGACTGTTACCTATTTTGTTTAAAACAAAAGATGAGAAACATGTGCATAGAGAATTTCAACAATTTATATGTGGGGAAATCTTTATTTTTTTTGTAAACATAGGATTGAAGCAGGGGTTCTGCAGAGCTGATCCCCATTAAATTCAGCTCCTGGGACCCCCTGCTTCCTGAGATACTTACCTCCACATGGGGTGTAGGTAGCCACTCTGGCTCGATTAGCAGGGATCACCTGATGGCCGCTTTTCAAAGCTCCCGCGCCCCGATAGCCAATAAGAAGCCGTGTCATCATCCGATGTGGTTTCCTATTGGCCCATGTGATTGGGGGGGGTTTTAACTGCAGAGAGATACCGGCACCGCTTTTGGAGGTAAGTATCTCTGGAAGAGGTGGGGTCCACGGAGCTGAAATTAATGAGGTTCAGCTCGGGAGACCCCCTGTTTCAATCCTGTGTTAAAAACAAAATTCGCCCACTAGGTTAGCTCCTTTTAGCATTACAATTTAGCAGCTTTATCATGATACGTGATTGATTGAATCACGGATTGAAGCATATGTACAAGGGTAGGGTATGACCAACACTTGTAGCCAGAAACAAACCCAATAAGTCTGCTTTTGGAAGTGGAAGATAATATAACTTTTGGAGAGAAGTCCATGATTTTTGCAAAATGACAAGCTGGTTACTTGATCTTACTTCCAGGTGCGCTATCTTCTGAATAATCCAAATTAATAAAGGCTCAGACTAAATAATTTACAAAAATATTATGAATACTTCAGCAATAATATCTTCGGCAATACTACAGTGCTGGATTAGAGGGGAAAAAAAAAAAAATAATCAAAAACTGTGAATTTATTTATGTTTTTTAAATATATATATATCTAGGGTTGAAGCAGGGGGTCTCCAGAGCTGAATCCCGTTAATTTCAGCCTGGGGGACCCCCTGCTTCCAGAGATACTTACCTGCGAATTAGGTGCCGGGAGCCGCTCTCATCGGATACCAGGGTTCACAATATGTCCTCTGGTCAGAGATCTCAGGCCCTGAGAGCCAATAGTAAGCTGTGATGTCATCGGTGTGGCTTCCTATGGGCCCTATTAAATATATAGCTGCACTTTATTAATACATTACCAGATTATACTAAACTAATACAAAACAACTCATGTAATGAATAAATATAAACATACAGATTGGTTTCCAATTAGAATCCTGAGGGGAAAATACTATCAACCCAAGCTTTAAAAAAAGCTAGCAAACCAAACGTGTAATTGGAAATGTTTAGTTGAGCAGGGGTACCCAACTCCAGTCCTGAAGCCCCTCCCCCCCCCAAACAGGTCAGGTTTTCAGGATATTCCAGCTTCAGCGCAGGTGGCTCAATCAGAGGCTCAATTAAAGACTGAGCCTCTGATTGAGCAACCTTTGCTGAAGCAGGGACTGATTGAGCCACCTGTGAGGAAGCAGGGATATCCTGAAAACCTGTCCCGTTGGGGGGGTGGGGGGAAGCTTGAGGCCTGGAGTTGAGCACCCTGGGATAGACAATATACAAGAAAATGTAGTGAGTTAACTTAAAAAGGGGAAACGAGAGAGGGAAGTAAATATGGGAACACCGTTAAGGAAGTAGTATTTCAGGAAGGAAGAGAGTTTTGAAAGATGAAATTCTGCATTCTGTAGAGTTTTAGTTGTTCTGGTTTGATACTGTTAAATAGAAAATACATCAATATAAAAGGAGAATGTGAGGAATGTGATATCCAACAAATTACATGTTTCATATGCAATATCTTTCAATAAAAAGAATAATTAAAAAGAAGAGCAGCAAAATTAGTTTGATGTGGTAAAAATATTTTTTAATGGAGAGTACAGCGGATTTGTGCTTTAAAGCAGCAGTCCAAGCGGCCGTTTTATTTTTGTTTCCCTTTAATATGTGCACCAATTCAATCCACACAATGATAAGTAATTAGCTAAGTTGCCAATCGATCCGTTTTCCTGTGATTGATTGGCGAAGATTCCGCTCGGGAGTTCACTAAGGGGCTTATGCAGAGAAGAACGTTATTTAATGTGAAAACGGCAGGAAAATAGCCACAGAATTGGAGTAAGTTATGGGCGTATGCTGAAAGCTGCGTTACCTCTTTTTTCTGATTAGATTCAAAATTGCCAAGTTTTTCTGGCTACATTGAACTCGCTATAATATAGGGCAGAATGGCGAGTTGCAGTGCATCTATGCTACCTGCATACCACCCTATTTTAACATGGCGAATTTACCAATCTCGCCACGTGTTTGGCAATTTTTAAAGTAAAGAAACCGGCTGTGGCGAATTTTATGAATCTCTCCATGTTCTCTGCAGGACAAGCTTCTCTGGTGCGTATTTTCGCCAAAAGATGGCGCTATTTCCGTTCTCTATCCTCTCTGCATAAGCCCCTAAATGTCTGTTAGTGCAGCAGAAGAGAACCAAAGATGCAAAGTTCTGTGGGGAACATCATTTGACCAGGCAGTCACTAGATACAATTGGTGAACTGCTAGAGAGAGGGTAGGGCTCAAAGAGGGGTGTGCCAGAGCCTGTTTCAGAAGAGGAAGGGAATGTAACATTGTAAATGGTTGCTATAGAAACAAAAAATGCTTGTTACATTATAATACATAAAAGAAATTCATTTAGAGCTGTTTTTTTAAATAAAGAATGCTTCAAGTATTTTCTCATAGTACAGGACTGATTTATTGGGGGAAAAAAACACATGTAGGATATTGCTTGGTATGCAGCTTTAAATACATAGACCGTAACTATAAGGCTAGGGCAAGGTAGGGTGCGGGTGCGCTGGCGCTCTTGCGCCGCGCCCTGCTCGGCCAGGCGATTTGTGGCTGGCTAGGTGCGCGCTTATCTGGGGGCGTGGCCACGATCTCACGGAGCTGGTTCGCCCTCATTGGGCGAACCGCTCATGTGGCTTGTTCTGCAAGCAGCTAAGCGCTGAGCAGACGCAGGCCCCACACACCTCAATGTGTTTCATAGCGGCCAGTGTGAGCGCGGCCGCCCGCTCAGCGCCACCCTAGCCGAAGCCTCAGTAGGGTACAGGAGAAAAGGAATGTTGGGAGAAAAAGCAACCACCAGGACAAGAGACCATGCTTTGAAGCTGGATAGTGGGAATCAGAGAGAGTGACTGAAAGGTTCATAGATGCATTTCCAGAGAGGTGGAGGAGGCAAAGATTTCCAGAAAGCTGGAGATGCTCACAAGTGAATTATGAAAGTGTAGCTAGTAACAAATACATGGCATAGTCTACCCCATTTCTCTACAGTACCAGAGGGTCCTTGGCCGTCATTAAGTTCTATGTACGTTTCAGAACATTCATCCCACACACGGAGGTATTGCTGGTCTCCTCTTTGTATACGGGTGTGTACATTTATTCTGTTTTTCACATACCTTAGTTCCCTCTGGGATACACACATACACAGCTGTATTTACATAGGCAAATCAATCACTACAAATAATTATTCTGCCACCGCTTCAATAGCAACGTATAATTCAAGTGGCAGGAAGGGATGAGGGTGGAGAGCATTGTTTTGAGAAAACATGTTGGTGCGTTAGCTAATTATATACTCCAGGTGGGCTTCTGCAAAATGCAGATATGGGGCGTTTTCAGAGCCCAGCCATGGGAAAGCAATATACTACAATAGCTTGTACGTCAATACTAATCAAGTGGCGGTTGTGAATTCGCTGTGGTGTGTAAGTGTATGAAAGTAGATTAAGTGCCTTTACTTTTCAGTTGCTTGCTGCTGGAAATGGTGGTCATGCTATTTAAAGGGGTAATTCGATATACAGTAAGTCTAAACAGTCACATAGGTCATTTTTGGCCCCAAATCCCCTTTTACATCTAGAGGGATTTTCATCCAAAAATGGTCCGAGCGGCTGCTGTGGGGTATAAAGCATAAGGCAATAAGTCTATTGAGAAGTCAAATTGTTTTAAGAACAGCAGCTTTGAACGATTAAGACCACATCCTAAAATGGTCTGCTTGGTGCTCCAGTACTACATTTGGACCCCATGTTCTGGTCATTCTCTTTTATACACCATAGATTACACAGAAGACGTTATATTAGGGACAGCAAGGGCATGGAAAGGAAACTTTTTAAAAACATTTATCAAACTTGATTCAAAAAGGTGCATTTGACTCCCAGTTACATTAAATTTCCTTGGCAACAGGCAACGTCTTCATCTGTGGTATGCAACATGTTAAACTCAATATGTGGACAAAACACATGGCTCAGTGTATTCCATTTTGAAAGCCAAAAATGTAATATATATATAAGGGGCTTTTATAACAAATGGACCGTAGCATTACTCCATCTACAAATATAAAGTATCACTTTTACTAACCATTTTAAAGTATATACGAGCAGAGCTATGGTCCTGGTATTCATCAGGGAGAAAATGGTTAATTTCAACATTACTGCCACTCATACATTCTGAGTTTAATTAACCAAAAGACAGTTATTATAGAAATGCACTTAATTACATTCTTTATGAAGTCTGAACAACCCTGTTACCCTCAATGTTTCAATCTGTTTGAATAATGAAATGAGTTACTTAGTTTCTCCACTCTTTATATACCCAACATTGAGACATTAAGGTGTGATTACCTTTGATATAATGAGCTGCTTTAACATTCTCTAGATTAAGAATTAGTTTTTACGTCCCAGAGGGCACAGGAGAAGGAAGGCAAGAAGGGAGACAAGAAATAGGTATTAAATTAGATGGGTTAAAACCCTTAGTAGGGATGGAGGAGGCAGGAGTGGGTAAATGGATTTACTGGTTGGAAACCCAGACACCGGTGGGTGAAATGAAGGTTTCGCCTTCATTGCCTCTTTATGAAGTTTGTAAATAATTTTTGGTTTTAAATTGTGTTTAACTGTAATGTTTTAATCACTTTCTAAATGTAGACGCCTCCCTTGAGGGCTATATTAAGCACATCCGGTATAACCTAGTCCATACCCCGGAAGTACGCAAGTGCGAAACGTGCGTTGGGTATATACATCTGACGTTCCTGGTTTCTGTTACGTGAGAGAACTGGAGCGATTATCAGCTGTTTCAGCCATTTACCAACACCATTAAACATTTTGGCATTCCCTGCACTCGACAGAGATGAGTGCCTAATACCGTTTATTGTGGATTTACGGAGCATGTCTTTGGACTAGCGCAGACTAGCTCAGGTCCTTTCTTGCACTGGGAAACCTCCATTTGGTTAATCCATGTAAAGTATTGGCTTCACTTGAACTAATTATGCGACTATCTGGTTTTATTTTTGTGTCTGCATACTGCCATGTTAATACTACTGGTTGGTGCGTTCCCCTTTTTGCACAACCATTGTCCCATGCTCTCAATTATATGATAGGATTTAGGGCTGGCATTCAGGCTTACTGAGCGACTAAATGTTATTAGCTCTTGCTTTAAGGGTATTGTCCAGGGATTAAAAGGAACTTGTTCCCTTCGCTGGTTTGCAAAAATTAGACTAGAACAGCAGTGCGCAAAGTGGGGGGGCGCGCCCCCCAGGAGGGCTCTGGATTTGTCTGGGGGGCGCGGGCGGTTGCAGAGGCCCCGCACTTTTCCCCGAGGCATTTAAATTAAATGCCGGGGAATCGCGTGAAGCCTCTGCAACTCTAAAACTTACCTGGACTCTGCCAGCGTCACTCGTGTCCATGGCAACGCAGCGTCATGTGATGTGACACTCGTCAAATGACAGATGCCACGCGAGGTAAGGAGGGGGGCTCAGAACAGAGAGGAGCAGGCAGGGGGGCGCAGCAAAAAAAGTTTGCGTGCCCCTGGACTAGAGTTATGTATATCTATCTGATTTTGTGTATGATTATTCCCTGACTTTCTGCTGTGGCACTTTATTTCCCCTCAGCACTGTATACTGGGATATTGCCTAAGAGCTATAAACTGCAGTATTTGTTACCTGGCCTAGATAGTATCACGTTAAAAGCCAACACCTAGTGGATGTTTTTTTTAATTAGGCTGTGGTTTCTTTGTATTGTCACCTTGCCATATGCCGTGGATAATTTTGTATTGTGTTCTGTGATGATTTCATGTTTAATAAATAGTACATTAATGAGTGCAATGCTACGAATACTGTCTCCATTTTCTTGATTTTTCATTATCTTGTTATTCCATGTGCACCATCTTTAAATAGGCCAATTTAAGTACTTGTATTAATGAGTGACCTTGAGCTGGAATCTGGAGACTTTTTGTTTGAGTTTTAGAATATGGCCCAGTCTGACAGCTGGGGGAATGTTACATAGGTACAAACTCATGGCTGCCTGGGCTGGCCCGTATACGGTTCTCCGGCAGATGAACGAGTGCAACTATGTTGTACAGTTAGATCAGGAGACAGAGAGAAATTGGACCTGTCACATTAACATGTTGAAGGAGTATTTCCAGAGTGTGGCATCGGTGTTGGCTATCTGTAGCCCACCGATGGAGGACCTGGCGAGCCCAGCTCTGCCCGACCTCTAAGGGGAAGCTAGGCAGGGGGGCACAGTAGATCAGATAGGAATAGGTCCCCAGCTTGAGGCACCCCAGTGGGTGCCGTTACGAGCTATGCTAGACCAGTACCAGGGCCTGTTCACAGATAAGTCGGGTAGGACCCATATTACTGATCACTCAGTCCACACCGGGTATCAGAGGTGAAGCATAGAATAGAGGAGGTAGAAGAGATGCTGGTCCTAGGCATAATTGTCCCGTCTCAGAGTACTTGGGCTTCACCGGTAGTCCTGGTACCTAAGAAAAACGGGACCACTCGGTTCTGTGTAGACTACCGGCAGCTCAACGCTCAGATGGTGTCGGATGCCTATCCCATGCCCCGCATGGACGAGCTACTAGATGAGCTCATGGGGGCAACGTATCTGACTACCATGGATTTGTCCAGGGGGTACTGGGAAATCCCACTGACCCAGGAGAAGTCAGCTTTCATGACTCTGAGTGGCTTATATGAATTTCTAGTTATGTCATTCGGGATGAAGAATGCCCCAGCTACCTTCCAACGCCTTCAATAGGTTACTGGAAGGGATGCAGGGTTTCGCAAGGGCATACCTGGGCGACATAGCTGTATTTAGCAATTCCTGGAAATCCCAATTATTGTTTGTAGCAGCAATGCTGAAAAGGATAGGAGAAGCAGGGCTGACACTCAAACCATCCAAGTGTCTAGTCGGGATGGTAGAAGTACTGTACCTCAGGCACAGAGTAGGAGGGGGGCCATCTCAAGCCGGAGCCGGCTAAGGTAGAGGCAATTCTCAAGTGGCCAGTGTCCTGAACAAAGAAGCAGGTCATAGCTTACCGCTGGCTACTATAGGAAGTTTGTCCCACAGTACAGCGCTCTGGCCAAACCCCTGACTGACCTGGCCCTGAAGAAACTCTCGGTTCTGGTTACCTGGTCTCCTGCTTGTAAGGAGGTATTCCAGGCTCTGAAGTCTGCCCTGGCTAGCGCTCCAATCCTGACAGCCCCTGACTACAGCAAGCGGTTCGTGGTGCAGACCGATGCCTCTGACTATGATGTCCGTGCTGTACTAAGCCAGGTAAGCGAGGATGGGGGAGAGCACCCAATCGTCTACCTGAGCCGCAAGCTGTTGCCTCAGGAGGTGGCTTATGCCACTATCGAGAAAGTGCCTGGCAATCATGTGAGCACTGAAGAAGCTCCAGCCCTTCCTGTATGGTAGAGCTTTTACAGTGATCACTGATCACAATTCCCTCAGCTGTTACAGAGGGTGTCGGGGGAGAATGGCAAACTGCTGCACTGGAGGAATTTGACTATACTATCCAGCACAAGAAGGGCAGTGAGCATGGCAATGCAGATGGACTCTCCCGAAAGGACGTCCCCAGTGACCAGAAAACCTCCATGATATCCAGGTCTGTGGAGCCACCTGATGGGGTGACTACCCCAGAGCCTTCGTCTTGAGGGGTTACAGTAGGGGGTAACGAGGCTATATAATAAAGGTTAAGCCCTCTGGTTACTCCTGAAACTGTGGGGGTCTCTGGCAGCTACATAAGCACCATAAGCCAGGGACCAGGGATAATACATGTAGAAAATAAAATGACTCCTGTTTTTCTGTTTTCATGTTCCCTTGGCCCTAGAACTGTGAGATTTCTTGTGTGTCAGTTTTAGGGGGGATATTTGGGTAGAAATGCAATTATTTTGTTTGCAGGAGTTCGGGGCTGGAGTTACCGGTAGCCCTTTCATTCTCCCCTGCATGCAGGCATGAGTTACCGGAACGCAGTTTGAATTGTACCAGTGCAACCCTGTGTTCTACACCAATGTGTATACTGTATTAAAGTGTACTTGATAATGTTTTAGCCATTTACAATAAGTCTCTATACAGCCAGCCAGGGCATCTGCATAGACGCCGGCATGTCTGTATAGAGTCCCAGTTCAAATAGTAGAGGATGTCCAGAAGTGAGAAGACAGTTTGGTGGGTGAGGAAGGGTGAATTGCCAAGTCCGGTGAACAAAGGGCACCCTGTGGGGACACCTTTTGTAACTGCCAGACTTGGTGGAGCCTGCCCAGCGGGTGACAATGAGTTAGGTGGGGAAGATACAGCTCGCAGGCCCTTCTCCCATTGGCTAAATCATATTTCCCGCTCACTCTGCTTGGCACACCTCCTCCTCTGATGTCAACCCAGAGATTAGCCCCTGTTTCTATTGGCTGGCGGGGAGAAATTCCCATGCTCTTATTGGTCGCTCCTCCTGCCTCCATGCTGAACATAGCTCAGATAAGGGCATGTAAGGAGAAGCCCCAGTCAGAGAAACCAAACGATTTTGTGGCTTGAGTCGATGAAGCTAGGGCGGGCTTTTCAAAGTTGCTCTTTCCCAAATAGCAGAGCAACTGGCTTCATTTTGAAGCTAGGAAAGTCTGCCCTGCAGAGACTAAACACAAAGGGAGCCCGGAGCTACTTCCAATATGACAAAAATACACAGTGAAATACATATATACTGTATATATATATATCTTGAAAAAAGGGTAATTTAGTTTAACCCTTTGGCCAAAGCATTATAAGCCTGCGAGCCACTTCACGGCATGACCAAATATCGCAGGTCCTAACACTAACTGATTACAATTCTTATTTACCTGTATAATTACAGGAAGAATGATCTGCATTGGGTCTGTCACAAACAGCTGCATGAAAAGACCTGTACATATTGAAAGTGAGGAGGGGCAAGCTTCAAACCTGGGGAGGAGGGACCACTAACTTCAAAAACAGCTGAGACCATCTGGACAACGTTAATAAACACACAGATACCCAGTAAGCTCAAATAACCCCCAAAAATCACCATAATATATATATGTATGTAAGTGTCTAAAGGAGTGCTACTGGGCGTGGCACTTTATACTACAAAAAACAAAACACAAAGGGAGCCCAGAGCTACTTCCAATATGACAAAAATACACAGTGAAATACATATATATCTTGAAAAAGGGGTCATTTAGTGTAACCCTTTGGCAAAAGTATTATAAGCTTGCGAGCCACTTCAAGGCACGACCAAATATCACATCTCCTTATCTGCTCTTCCAGGTATGAATATATTGAACGTACTATGAGAACCTAAAAAATAAATGTATGAGCATAGACTTTATATTAATTTAGGGGTTTAACAGTTAAAATAAAAAAAATCTTAACGCATAATAGCAACCTGAACCCAGCAAGATGTCTAGAACAAGGTCATTTGGGTGCAAAGGGGGGGGGGGAGATAGTTGGGTATGTTAAGGAAAAGGGAGACATGTTGGATATTTCAGCTGGGCACCATTATTCCTATTGGTTTAAATGATTGCATTGAAAAATGCTTTCCTAATTTAGGATTATTTGTTTATTGTGTGCATTAAATTACACCTATATCTATCAGTACCTGTAGAGATAAAATTAGAAGAGGCATTTTTCATGCTGTACTTTTGATTAATAATGATTGTGTGCTTCTTTTAAAATTCCCATAATAATAGGGAGGGGGGGGGGTCCTCTTACTATGCCGATACATAAAACATTTGTAATTAGAGGCATCCACATGTATTAATACAAATTAAAAAAGATTATATATAATAAAAATGGATTTTAAATCGATTTACAAATTCATCACTTCTTTTAAGGCATTATGTTTTTTGACACTATATGGGAGAAAATTCCCCTTAGTATACTATCGATGACACAATAGTCACCGATAGGTGGAAATTGTATTATTAGGTGGAAAGGGGAGTATATACTTTTCTCCTGTTGACATACATGCGGTTTTACATTGATGCATGAAAATGTATTAGTATGTTTATACATTCAGAATGTGGACGTGTTCTGTAACAATGTACATCAGAATAAAGATCTTCTGCTATAATTGTACTGTACTAAAGAGATTTTGAAGGCTATGAATAGTAATATTATACAAAGTATATTGTAATTGAAGCATCAGAATAGGTGGAGATACAAGAAAAAAAACATAGTTGTTTATATATATATTTTTCTACAAGATTTATATTGGAGATGTACAAGTTGTGGTTATTATGATTACGCAATAATACAGGGCAAAGTGTATTTGAAATGATGATATAGTAGCAATTAAACGGTTAACAATGGAATGATGTGTACGCAACAGATGGGGGATCTAGAATGGCAGGTGGGTTTGGTCCTCCATGTACGCTCGCCCTCCCGATGAAGTGGCAACAAGAAATCAATGAGGAAGCCTCAGTGCTTGGAGGGAGTAGCCTGTACTGGATATGCTCATTACGACAGCAACTCAAGAGTGCAATAGTTGTTTTTATTCTTTTGTGAGAATAAACATCTTGATCGATAGACGGGGTGATTTGTCTTCTAATTGTTTACAGCGCCCTTTGGAGGATACTTATAACACAAATCGGAGGCCGTGACGGTGATACAAGAGAACAGATCAAGGGGGGCTCACTGGCAAAATCCCACCCGAGGAGAAGCGGAAACAGTTTGGCAAATAAATATACATTAAGTAAAACACGTATTTTATACTTACTATTTAGTATACCCAGAGATTGTAGCGTAGTTTTTTCATCTTTTTAAAACATATATAAATAAACGTTCTTAAAGAAAAAAGTGTTAGCTGTCATTATAGGCTTAATATTTAAACATTATTGTTATTTAATTGCAGGGTGTTTGGGTTGTACGTTAACCCTTTTGGTACCTGAAGGCGTTCTTTTGCAATGCTTTGGTAGCCTCAGGCATTAGAGGTAAAATTATTTTCTACCGTGGGTTTTGTAAAAAAAATAAATAAAATACTATTACCCAACCCTGTGGGAAAAAAGTGAGCTCTCACACCCCATCACAATTGCATGACTCGGGACAATTAACACTTTTGTACCAATAGGGCTATTTAACGCAGTTAAAACAATTTTCATGTATGCAAATTAGATTAATATGGCTGCCCATTTTTGTATAAATAATACACCAGTTATACAAAAAAAAAGGATGCGATGCCAATTTTAAGAACACTAAATTTAATTTGGAAAATGATGTTTTGGGGTTTTACAGATTTGGGAGCATGTTCTCTGACCTATTCTTGAGCCCTCAAAATTGTATAGTAAAGCATGATCTATAAATAAATGGTCAATTCCAGAGTATGGATATTGGTGGTGTAAATACCATTTTTCATTCTCATGCCAGTTGGCATCAAGCCAGCAACGTATCCACATGGGCAGACTCCTTATACAATTCAAATACCCTACTGCACCGTGATTTATGCATCGTACCTGTGGAAACTGGCATGGACTTCTCTTTAATGGGGTCAATGGGATATTAAAGGCTCCACAATTATCAGTCGCCCCTCTCAACCCTCAGCGATGGAGGCAGCATAACCTCTCAGGAAGGGGGACTTACTTCTCTTTACAGTAGTTCTCTCTTCATGACCCCGATAAACTGCAAGGATGAGAAATCTACCATTTTTCTCTCGCTTTAAAGGAAGTTAAAGAGAAGCGGAGTCTATTGTGAATTAAAATAGCTACTTCGTTCTTTACATAGACCAAGGAGCCTGGAGATCTGCTAATAAAATGGGCTTTATAGTGATCACATTTGAATGCAGCTATATCAATCTATAGGGATTGTAGATCAGGGCTGAGCAACTCCAATCCTTAAGGGGCCACCAACAGGTCAGGTTTTAAGGATATCCCTGCATCAGCACAGGTGGCTCAATCAATGTCTGAGCCACTGACGAGACATCTATTGGTGGCCCTTGAGTACTGGAGTTGCCCACCCCTCGTCTAGCCCCAAGTTAGATAAGGAACGCACACCAGGTACTTGCCTCTCCATCCTCCCATGATCCAAAATCTGGTTTTTGCCAAGCAGCACCTTTTTCTCCTCCCACTAGAACCAGACTTATAATACCACATTCAAGGTGGGCATGAGTTAGGTTGTAAGCTGTTAGAAGGGATTGCCCTTTCCTAGTGGATACTTGTGTATGATGCATTTATTACATTATAGCTATCTGTATTTTATTCCTTTGTTAATGCTGTATAATTTATTTATTTATAAAATATTTTACCAGGAAGTAATACATTGAGAGTTACCTCTCGTTTTCAAGTATGTCCTGGGCATAGTTAAAACAAATAATACATGTTTACAAATACAGTTACATAAATGAGCAGGGTATACATTATATACAAGACATTGCATGCACAGTTAAAGATAATTTGTATTATGGGCGTATGAAACAATTACAGACCACATTAAAATGTGTGACAGCCTTAGATTTGAAAGAACTTAGACTGGTGGTGGATGTGAGAGTCTCCGGTAGGTTGTTAATAGCAGTATAAATACAAAATGCTACAACCTGCATTTAAAAATTCCATCGTTTAAATGGTTTTCTCCTATAATGCTAGTGTGAATGAAGATGAGACACAAAATAGTTCTGATCTCATCCTCCAATCAAGATGTTTAATGTCCTATGATTTAAAAAAAACTAAAAATTACAATCTTTCGGTTTAAATTCAAATGCAAGTCACTGTAAACCTCAGCTTTGAACTTAGGCTCATCTGAAAATAATACCTACTCAGATATTTAGATAAGGCAATAATGGCCTGAGGCCTTTCATGATTTGTGCAAGACACGCCTGTTATGGTCAAATAGGAGTGTACCAAGAACAGAAATACAGCTTCACAGGAACTGGTTATAAGTGGTGCCACCAACAATTAGACAATGTATGGATCGTGAGACTGCACAATCTACAAAATATCAACAAAGCTTTAGATCACTACCCTCCTGTGCTAATCACTGGTTCCAAGTGCAAGAGGCGGAGCACGACATGTTTTCTCTTCCGGTTATGCCCCTGTAGTGAGCCCCTGCAATCTGTTACCCACTGTGAGTCCTTCGTGTTCCAGTCTGATATAGCTCAGTATTTCTTAGGAACTCTGGTCTTCTAAAGCCAGGTTCTCCCAACCAGTTCCCCAACGGGGCCAGTTCCCAAAACAATTAGGAAAAGGGCCACACGCTTATTATAATGTCCATTTAAAAGAAATTAATATTGAAACAGTTTGCAAGCATGTATAAAATGTGTATCATATATATTTACATTACCTGTACTTACCCGGGAGTTTTGGTGTGAAGAATTGCACTTCATGTTTGCAAATGTCATATTAGTTGCCCGGGCAGCCGAACGTCCAAGGGCCCCATCAAGACCCTTTGTGGGCTGCTTTTTGACATAAGGGTCACCAGTTGAAGAGCTTTGGACTAAAATGTGTGATGTAAAAGCAGCAATCTGCTGTGCTCTCTGTAAACAATAATGGCTTTGTTCTTACCACTGTGAAGTACTTTTGTTTCTGGTTTTTACGCTATAAAATGAAACCGTTGATTGCTGGAGATGGGAGCTACTTAAACCGTGTCAACCACGAAAAGTTAAAATGGCAGCCGCCATATAAAGACGGGAAGAAAGGAGCACTCGTGCTAAAAAACAAAACAATCCATGATGCAGCCATGGGTGCTAGCAGGGCCTGGAAAATTCCCAGGTTATATACTAAAGGAGGAACAAATGCAGCCCTCACATTTAACCGAAGATCGACATTTCGGGCCTCCGATCCTTAAGAAACGTCCTTCTCCGAGGACCGAACCGTGGCCAAATATTTCTATTCTTGAAGACCGTGAGAGTGCAGCATTTGTTCCTCCTATAGTTGCCATATACACACATTAAAAAGTAGCAACCCCCCTCCAGAAGCCAATATGAAAAATATATCAATAAAACCTCTGAGAGGGGGCAAAAGATCTTTTAAAGTAAAACCAATATGCAAAATAAATATGGAGACACGCACGATTTGCTGCTTGGAGACAAAAGAAGTTGCAATGGTAAAAACCGCAAAGACCTCGTAAAAAATAAATAAATATAAAACTTTCAAACAAATGAAAAAGCAGGAAATAGATTAAAACCGAAGAAAAACTGCATGTGATAATATTTATTGAGGGTTCCTGCTTGAAGTATATGTTTGATGCACTTACTGTATTATAGCACTTCCTGTGTGATAGGAAAATGGACATGGTACATGAGCCAAGTGGCTCGCCTCTGCTGTCACTGTCTACTGTATGAGGGTTATTCATTAAACTTTCATAGTGCCAAATCGGGGCACGATCACATGGATACGGCTGAAGGTAATGGGAGTTTCCAAGCGATCGTGCACCTATCGGCACTATCACAGTTTAATTAACAGCTCTTTATGGTTTCATAGTACCCTGTATTGATCTGTTCTGGTAAGAGCTGCGTAGATAATTGCCGCAATATCAATAATATATATGTATTATTGGGCTGAATTACAAGTGCTTTGGGCTTGCAGTTTAAATATGGCACTAGCTAGCGCCCAAATTACATTGTGTACAAAGCCTCCCCACTAAGCCGATGTGAAACCGGATCCGGCCACGGGACAGAGTGTGATGCTCAGCAGTAACAGATTGTATTTATTTACTCAGGGGCAATATTGTGAAACCGGCAACACCGCGCGGTAACTCCTAGTGACTTCAATCAGCGCCATCACTTTTATTAATAACCCCCATAAGTTAACATCACACAGTCACGGACCCTCAGGGACTCCGCCGATTAGCTGATCTGCGTAGAAACACGTCTTGTATAAAGGTTACAAAGGGGTGTTTCATCGAAGAAGATCCACAATGTAACAAAGTGGTAACGTGTCTCAGCAGCGCACTTTCTTCTTGCTTCCTGTCAAATCTTGCCCGTCTGAGTAGTGACCGCAACATTTTTTTTTGGAACAATGTCAAGTATAATATCCATATGGGGTCAACGAAAGGACGCGTCACACTTTGCAAATCAGGAGCAATATGTATAATGTTTACTTGTCACATGGTTATTAAGTTAATAAAAAAAATATTTTAAATGTATTGATATCAGCATTAAAAAAAACGTTTTTATATATTATTGTACATGGTCATCGGCACATTTAAACAACCGTTTCGGGGAAGAGAAGTCATTTTCTGTGGATAGATGTAAAATAATCTGTAAGAGGAAAAAAATATGAACCAAAAAACCACCATAAGGCTACAAATAGAAATGAATACTCTAACATATGTAAAACAAGTTTTTTTTTTATAGAAATATGTTTTTTTTTTCCCATAAGGAACAAATTGGAATTGACAAAATACTATACAATTCTTGCTAAATGCCGACCTTTATTTTGGACTCAAGGACATCAACCAACTGGGTCAGGCTGTGATTTGGCTATTGCAAATAAATATTTCAAGAGAGCACATCAGACCTGCCTTAACCCCTACAGCCCTAAAACAAGGGTGCACAACTCCAGGCTTCAAGATCCCCCCCAACAGGTAAGGTTTAAAGGGTATCCCATCTCCAGCACAGCTGGCTCAATCACCTCGAGTCACCTGTGCTGAGGTAGGGAGATCCTTAAAACTTCAATTGTTGTGTGAGTGTGGGGTGTGGGGGGGGGGGGATGGGGGGAATCTCAAGGACTGGAGTTGAGCATCAATGCCCTAAAAAAGACACTTGGTCGCCCAAAATGGTGGTTATTAAATGATTGTAACCAAAAGTTTGCATGCACATGGGGCTATATTAAACTCTGGGATGGAGGGGTTAAGCACACTGCCTGAAAGAGAGACACAAACAGGCACGATGCCTTTTCTATAGAGTGTAACATTATTGCATTAGAAACAGATATATAAATATATTCAAAAGTTTTGTCACAATACCCAAAGAACACCAAACCATTTGAACACCTGACGTCATTATAAAATGGCCAGGTAGCATTTTGACACGAGCAGTAGTGCTTTAAAGAAGCCGTCAAACCAAACCATGAGAGAGAAAAAAAAAGGGGGAAGGGGGGAGATTTCTTTGAAATGATTAAAGAAATGAAATGCAAACGCCACATTTCTATCACTTTGAACACGAGAAACGTCAGTACAACAGACAATAGCGCAATTCACCAGAGTTTTCTACACTACAATATATTGAACAAAAACAAATGAATTTCTGTAGGGAGCATCACACTGAATTGTTGCAATGTGGCATCGGAGAATGTTTCATTTTAAAATTGAGTGCAAAGACGAGCTGTTCTAAAAGTGCTTTCCATAAGTTCTGCGTCATAAAAACGTAGGGGGGAAAAGTGCAATAGCCTTGGCATGCAAACTTAAACAGATGGCCGCATTAAAAATACCAGCTATAAAAAGGCCCGCTTAAGAGTAAAGGGTGAGATTTTCTTTAGCATAAAGAAACGCGGGTTTCATGCCAAGTGTTTAACGAGTTTGTTGAAAGATCTTTGCACAAAGAATTACGCTATGGAAAACACCATTAAAAAAAAAAAACAAAAAAAAAAGTGTCAGTGCAGAAAATGTTAAACAAAGTACATTTATTTCTTCTCTGAAGAAAAATATTTGGGATGACAAAACAATAAAATAGCTCTAAATGTATTTAAAAAAAAAAAAATCACACAGAAAAAACAGGGTTTATGACATGATCGTCCATACACATGTATTCCAATAATAATGAGAATATTTGATGCTACTTAGAAATAAAACGAAAAGGCAACTTACTTTGCCAACTAACTAGAGTCCACATTTTTTGGAAGATGATACCGGATGAAGATTCTAGAAAGATTCGTTTTAGGTAAAATAATAATAAGTCATTTAGAGCAGTGGTTTAGAGATTCGCTGTAGTAATGATTGGCATCTAAGGCCGTGATTATTCCTGCTCTGGCTGGGCGGCAGCGCAATCCGGTGACGCCATCCTTGCGATGCCGCCGAGTGGCATGTTGCACTGCAGGCAGGAGACGGGGAGGCGTGACCGTGAGCGGTTAACCCTCATTGGCTGAACCGCTCACGTGACGCGGCTGTCGCTCCTGGAAAACAAAATCTCTCCAGCCTGCCGCTTTGCGCTGCGCGCGCGTCGCAAGCAGTATGTTCGCTTTAATTGAATTGCTGCATTTTGAATCGAATTACTGCATTTTGTCTGAGCCACGTGGCGTCGCGCCATGCAACACCGCCAGCCAATACAATCACGGCCTAAGAGACAGTGTTAAAGCTGCAGCTCAGTCAATATCCTGCACGTGTGTTTTTTTTAATAAATCAGTTCTGTAGTAAGAAAAAATACTTTTAGCATTTTCTGTTTTTAAAAAAACAACTTTGAAAGACCAATTTTCTTGTATTCTATTTTAACAGCCATTTGCTAAAGCACTGTCCCTTCATGTCCTGTCACAAGCTCTGGCACACCCCTTTGTCAGCCCTGCCCTTCCTCTAGCACATGTCAGTGCAGGAGTGCTCATGAATATTCATGAGCTTTCACTGACAGACAAGCAGAATATAAACAGATCCCTTCACTAATTATGTCACCAAATTTCGACCTATCAATACATGGAGAACGAATTGACCTGCAGCTATACAGTTCTTTAGGTAATTATAGATTGCACACATAAAACTATTGAAGTAAAAAAAAAAAAAAAATATAAAAAAAAAACACTGAACTGCAGCTTTAAGTTGTATATTTTACTGTCTTTTCACTGCCCTCTAGTGTTAGACGATTGTGCTGCAGGTCCCTCCAACATTAAACGGCTTGAATATTCCAGTCAAGTCCTGAAACACAGTGCAATGAAGGCATCTCCTATAGTATACCAAGATTCAAAAGCCATACTAAGGGCATCAAAGATGCATGTGCTTCCCAATCCACAGCATCAGGCTACTACTATAACATAGTGTGTGCATACTTTCACATCACAGATAGGTAGACTTGAGGGTTAATCTCCATCTGTGATTCTCAAACACCTCCTCAGAGGCCTAAGCCAGACCAGGTTTCTGAGACACCAACCCAACCAATTCTCTGTATAGGAATTAGTATTCATCTGTGTGCAAGTCCACTGGTTAGTCTTAAATCTTGCGGTGGTTGGTGGCCCCAGTGAGAAGTTCTTAAAGGAGCAATACAAGCGGCTGTTTTTATTTTTTTAACATGGGATTGAAGCGGGGTCTCTGGAGCTGACCCCCATTTATTTCAGCTCCAGGGACCCCCTGCTTCCAGAGGTACTTACTTCCGTGGTGCCGGCCTCGCTCTACTTCTTATATGCTCCCACGTCACGTGGGCCAATAGGAAGCCTTACTGGATGACATCACGGCCTCCTATTGGCCCACGGGGTGCGAGAGCCTTGAAAAGCCACCATTACGTGGTCCCTGCTAGCAGAGCCAGAGCTGCTACCGGCATCCCCTACGGAGGTAAGTATCTCCGAAAGCAGGGGGTCCCCAGAGCTCAAATAAATGGGGTTCAGCTCCAGAGACCGCCTGCTTCAATCCTACGTTAAAAAAAAAATCACCTGCTTGATTTGCCTCTTTAAAGTATAATCTCTATGCCCTAATGTACTTAAACAATGCAAACTAGTGCCTACAGACGTGTTTCATTCGCTTTAATATGAAGACACTGATTTTAGAGATAGCTGTGCTTAACAGGTAAGATACCTATAATATATATAATATATTTAATATAACAGGTAAGATACCTATAATATATATAATATATTTAATATAACAGGTAAGATACCTATAATATATATAACATATTTAATATAACAGGTAAGATACCTATAATATATATAACATATTTAATATAACAGGTAAGATACCTATAATATATATAATATTTAATATAACAGGTAAGATACCTATAATATATATAACATATTTAATATAACAGGTAAGATACCTATAATATATATAACATATTTAATATAACAGGTAAGATACCTATAATATATATAACATATTTAATATAACAGGTAAGATACCTATAATATATATAACATATTTAATATAACAGGTAAGATACCTATAATATATATAACATATTTAATATAACAGGTAAGATACCTATAATATATATATTTAATATAACAGGTAAGATACCTATAATATATATATTTAATATAACAGGTAAGATACCTGTTAAGCACAGATATCTCTAAAATGAGTGTCTTCATATTAAAGCGAATGAGACGTCTGTAGGCACTAGTTTGCATTGTTTAAGTACACGGTGGGCTTGGAAATGTAACCTGTGTAAGGGCAGTCTAGCAGCTGCTTAGCACGCTTGAAAGGTGCTGTATCTGGAATTGCTGTAAATAACCTCGCACAAATTTGGACCGTGTTGTTTCCACATTAGAAATGACACTCGCGTCACTTCCAGGTTATCCCTAAGTCACTTCATGTTTTCACCTGGTCATCAATCCGTAGACGTGGAATACAAAGTAGCGCATTTTTTTTCAGGAACGGATGCCAGAAAATGAATATATAATCACCAAAACAATGGTAATTGTACGCTCTAATTTGGGGCGGCCAACTCCTGTCCTCAAGAGCTAACACAACAGGTCAGGTTTTCAGGATATCCCTGCATCAGCACAGGTGGTTCAATCAGTCCCCGCTTCAGCACAGGTGGTTCAATCAGTCCCTGCTTCAGCACAGGTGGCTCAATCAGTCCTTGTTTCAGAAACAGGTGGTTCAATCAGTCCCTGCTTCAGCACAGGTGGCTCAATCAGTCCCTGCTTCCGCACAGGTGGCTCAATCAGTCCCTGCTTCAGCACAGGTGGTTCAATCAGTCCCTGCTTCAGCACAGGTGGCTCAGTCTGCGACAGCCTCTGAGTCACTTGTACTGAAGCAGGGATATCCTGAAAACCTGACCTGTTGGTAGCTCGAGGACTGGAGTTGGCCGCCCCTGGTCTAATGACATCAGCACAAAAAGGGCACTTTCTTCTCCAAGCAGCAACAGAGCATAAAAAAAAGTGATGTTAATCGGTAACCTTAACAGATATGATCTGGGGACTATTGGTAAGTAAAGACAAGGCAACTCAATGGTGTCATTCTGACCATGTAACGTGACAATGTACCAATATTTTAAAGGTGCAGTGCCACTTAGTAACCTTGTGGAGTTGCAATAAATGTAAAGATGTAATACTGGTCATTAAGCATGTGTAACTGTTTTATTATTTAAATACATTGGGCAATAGAGTCCAGAGAGCCCAAATCTAAAAAGCACACAAAAATAAAATAATGTACATAACCGATTGTATTATTAGCTGCAACGTTACATTGGCCAGGGCTGATTTGTAAAGCTGTTTAAAAAAAAAATCACAATGGAGGCCATTTTAAGAGACCCTGCTAAAAATGCTTTCACACCAACAGAAAGCAATAAAATATTCACAGCATAAAAAGGGAAGATATTACCAATTTGATAAACATATATACTATTAAGTGGAACTGCACCTTTATGTGACACAGGCCCAGATAAGGTGCTCGGTTTTAGCACGCCTTTTCTCCCACTGATACGAGCAAGAGGTGAGGCGGGCTGAAACCAAGCCCCTTTTGTGGCTCTGGGCCTTCCGGAAGTCGTTTACCAAACTGTACAGCATTAGATTAGCTCAGTGGGAAACGCAAACGTGTGTGACGTCAACGCAAAGTCGCAGAAATAAGCCGGAGAGAATGACCGCAGGGTGTTACTCAATGCCTTGTACAACCTTTACTCTGCAAAAAGGTTTGGTCGCTCAAAGCTAGAAGCTCATCACATATATCAAAGAACACAGGCAGCAAAGCCCATTGACTAAAACATAGCTATGCAAGACAAAAGAGAACAAAAAAAGCTAGTGGTCACTGTATTGTCCTCTACTCCAGCTCCCCATCCCCACAAAAAAAAGCCTAAGAGAAAAAACAAAAAAAAAACCCAGTTATTGTCACGTCAGTAAAAATCTATTAAAATCTGAATTGTACAAGTTATGTGCTCCCCGCGTTGTTTTATTTACAGGAGACGTCCTCTGGCTGCAGTATGGTGACTTTGGCACAGCACCAAGTCCTGCTGTTTCACCTCTGAAGGTGGGTTCGTCGTCAGCCGCTGGACTCCTGGGGTTTTTCCGAAAGATGAAGCCCATTCCATTCACAGTAAAACTGGGATATTGGTATTTACACAGCTGGGTTTCCACTCCTTTAAAAAAAAATATATATATAAATATGAAATAAATGAAACATGATTTTACATCTGCCAGCAAATAAACATAACCGTAAGAATATCCAATATAGTACAAATAGGGCATACTCTGAGATTTAATGGTGTTTAGATAATTACTAAGCAACTGGTGAAAGGTTATATATATATATATATATATATATATATATATATATATATATATATATTCAAAAGAAATATTAGCACACTTGGCAAATCAATAGTTATTGGGTGAAAAACAAACATACACCTTTTGGTCCCCTCATTATCTCCGATGGTTACAAATAAGACAGAAATCCCTCTTTCGCTGCTATAAGGATCATTAGGTGCAATGTGTTGCCAGCTCTGGGCAGTATGGCTCCTATGTTGTTAAATCCAAAAATCAATCAATCCCTTCGAAACGTTTTTGGTAAAGATGCAGGAAAGATATATATTTTTTAAATAATTCCCCAAGCTTTTTCTTTGTCAAATGTCACCTTAGAACTCGTCCTGTACCCATGAAACAGTTTGCTGCATGTAACAATTACAAAGCAGGTGACTTTAGCGTATCAAATCATTATATATTAAAAAAAAAAAAAACTCCACCATTTCCTTTATCCGCATTATTTTTAATGGAAAATGTTTTACTTGCCCTCTCACGCTCGGCAACGGGTTACTTTCAATTTTCTCTAGGACTTAACATTGCACATTTGATGGGCTTGGCACGCAATGGTGATTAACTGCATTGTGAAACCAGCATTTCTATGCATATCAAAACACGTCGGATTCCTCATGTATAGCTCACTTTTCATGCCATTCTGCTCAGTGGAAATTCAAATCGGCTCTGTGTTTGCTTGGAGAGCAATCAACGTCAGTGAAAGTGGAGGTAAATGTAATATTAATATATATATATATATATATATATATATATATACACACACACACACACACTGGAAATTTCCATCCCTTCTTTGAACTGCATTTTAAACGTTTACAATGCAGTTCAAAGAAGGGATGGAAAAGTGTGTGTGTGTGTGTGTGTGTGTATCTATTGTGCAGAAAGGTGTAATAAAGGCGCTACTCCCTATAAATACCAAGTGAATAAACGTGTTGTTAAGTGCAAAAAACAGACTCACAAGTGGAAAATAAATAAACAATCAAATGTAACAATCCCCTGCTTCTACCCTCCGGTGGGGCTGTTTTCACTATTCCCCAAATGGTAGAACTTGTATCACACGATCCAGGGGGAGCATAGGGGAAAAAACATTAAAAAAAACCACTCTAAGGGTAATAGTATAAACAGTGCTGGGAATATTCCTATCAGTCTCGGCTCCTGTGTTATTCCTACTCACAAGAAAGTGGGAGTTTTCAGGCAATAGAGATCAATATGCAGACGGAGAAGTACCACTGGCCTCCGTCACTCAGGGGATGTACCTCAGCGAGAGAGGGAGAAGAACGCACATAGCACAGATCTGGCAACAATTCCTTTTATCAATAAAAACTTATAAAATGCACACTCACAGAGTATCAGATTTAAAACAGATTTAAAACAGCACTGCTGTAAGCTGCAATGCTGTTTTAAATATGATACACTGAGAGTGTGCATTTTATAAGTTTATATTGATGATAGGAATTGTTGTCAGATCTGTGCTGTGTGCGTTCTTCTCCCTCTCTCGCTGAGGTACATCCCGAGTGACGGAGGCCAGTGGTACTTCTCCGTCTGCATATTGATCTCTATTGCCTGAAAACTCCCACTTTCTTGTGAGTAGGAATAACACAGGAGTCAAGACTGATAGGAATATTCCCAGCACTGTTTATACTATTACCCTTAGAGTGTTTTTTTTAATGTTTTTTCCCCTATGCTCCCCCTGGATCGTGTGATACAAGATATATATATATATATATATATATATATATACACACACACACACACGACATTTTCCATCCCTTCTTTGAACTGCATTTTAAACGTTGTGTGGCAGATTTTAAGCTAGTAGTGTTGAACCAAACACAGTTATTACTATGTAAATAAACTGATGGATAAAAGTTAGCCATTTACTTGCGGTGTTATTTATTTCTCCACTAGACGTGCAATAATATCCAAAATGCATTTTTAAAGCTCTCTCCCCCTCCAATTGCGCTTCCCTGTGAAACATTTCACCAAGGCTCAAAAGGGCTAATAATGTTTCAAAAATAAGTACAGTAAGCTTTCAGCAAAATGTTACCAGGTAGTGAGCAAAATGGTAGCATATAGTACATTTCAGAGCCGGACGTTGCATAACCGGAAGTATACAAGGGGTCTATTTGCACCCGAGTCCTGGGTGTTGGTTAGTGTGTGCAGAAGTGGGAGGGGAAGAGAGTGGTCTTTAGTGGCGTTTGTGTCCATATTAGACTGCGTGAATACGTGAGTATACATTTTTGACTATGCGAGTGAATCGAGCGTTAGTGAGTGGGTGAGTGACTGAGAAAATAACAAACGTTTAAAAAAATTGTTTCACTGTTTGCTTTAGTTAGATGTTCGTAGTAGTTAGAAGTTATATTTGTACAGTTAATTTAATTGGGGGGGTTTTCTGCGTCTTTCTAATGTAGTATATGTTTACATTGTTTTGTTATTTTCGATATTTTGTGTTGCCTTGGAGAAGGGAAGGTGGAGGAGAGAGGTCTGGGAAGTAGGCAGATGGTGGGAAATGGAGCACTCTCGTGACCCAGTTTAAACTTAAACGGTCCTAAGAGGCCCAAGCCACCCCCTGCAGTACCATTGCCACTACGTCAGCAGCAGCAGCAGGGGACAGAGTGCAAGAAGTGGAGGAGGGCACATTCCCACTCTATCCCCTTAGTTTTAGGAATATGTTAACCACGGAAGGGGAGGACCTACAGACACTGCTGGATGTTTACCCCTCAACCTCATTATTGTTTGAGCCAGTGTCCGGGTGGTAGCAGCAGGGAGAGGGACAGAGCAAGACTGCCAGCTGAGGAAGGCGGCAGAGAGAGTAGAGTTGCTGCGGCGAATGGCCACGCAAGAGGGCCCCTTCCCCATTGGTGTGAGCATATTTTAATCTGGGAACTGTGCATGGTTCAGGAAAGGTCCATAGCAGTGTCTGTAGTGCCAGCATTCATAGGAGGAAGGAAGTGTCCCACCATAGGATCACTGCCCTGCACAGCCACCTGCACCATCATAGGAGACCTGGAAACGTCACTGGCAGCAGTCTTCCTCTAGACAGGCCACAGGGTCGTCATCACCACCACCACCAACTTCCCAGTCACCGCCAACACCAGAAATAAGAGGAGCCGTCGGTCTACGTGAGTACATGCGGCGCTCAGACAGTTATGCTTCTGAACCAGTGACGTCTGTCTCCACAACCCTTATTGGTAGTGGTGGTGATATATGATGGCACTGTTGGCAGGTCAGTAAACTCTGCCGTGTGAGCCAATCAGAAGATAGTAATTTACTGTTACTTTTTATTATTAATCACCACCACCAAGTAGTGACGACCATCACCAGGCACCAAATCCTCCAAGTTACCTAACTGACTACCAGGAATGGAGTCATCTCTCTGCACAACTGTGCTACTGCTTCTGCCCTTCTCCGTCATTTAGAACTAGGATTATAGTTCATGTGCCTTATAAATTAAGAGCTACCCAGATGACCGCCCGCCCCAGCCCCCCCCATCCATTATCCTTCCTCACAATGCTATGGTACAAACCAATGACTGCACCCTAATCCTCAATATTTAAAAAAACTACAAAAATCTAGATTGTAGAGTAATTCAAGAAACACTGAGACAGTCTGTCCTGACTAGATCTAGATGTAGGAGAAGATCCAAGGCGGAAAAATATGGAGCATAGCACGAAAAAAAGTAATGGGGCTAACGGCACAGGTGAGGTTAAAAAAAAACTATTAATGGGTGAACACATGGAAGACGGCGTGGGGATACCTGACGCGTTTCGCGCTAACAAGTGCTTTGACCTGCGAGTAGCATAAACAGTGTTTTTATTGCTTACACCAGATGCATGTTCATACTATTATCAGTTCTAGGGGTTGTACACTCATTTCATAGGAGAACCAGCCATAACTGTCTTCTTAGGCAATCACTGGCTGTATTATCCCTCATTTTGGGGTTGCATATTAGTCCCCATACAATTGAGCTATGAAGATTATTTATTCTCTAGACATACTCACAAATAAACAAATATAGGGAAAATGGGTCCACCCTCACTCATCAATGCAGCTTGATTTATATATGCTTATACCATGCTGACAATATCCATCACTCTGCAGCACTGACTCTGGGAACTCCTTGTTCTATACTATCTAGATGTTCTTGCTGCTTCTGGCCAAAGCAGGATTCGAGAAGAAGCTGTCCTGCTCCTCCTCCAAATGCCCCCACGAACATATTCATCATCATATTCCTCCGCATCAGTTTTCTGTTTTGTAACACTGTATGATGCAGTTTCTGAGACAAATAAGATTTTCTGCCTTCCTCCCCAGGCCACGGTCAGGAACATGCACTCATGATAAGGAAGACAAATGATATGAAATCTGCTGCTGTTGCCTACCTTCTGCTGCTGTTGCCTTCTGGTGGTGAGCTTGTGGGTTTTTTTTTTTTTGTATTTTACATATACACGTATGTATGTATGTATAGAAATACAATTACAAATAATAATAAGAATAATATATATATTTTGTCAATTGGATGTAGCATTGGGCACCCATGTCTTTTGTTGTATACATTTGCCACGCTCAGTAGCACTCCTTTTGACAATATATATATATATATATATATATATATATATATACACACACAAATACAACTGTATGCTCATCTGCATGTCTTAGGCAGGTCTGCAACCCCACCTTTCACGATTATCGCCCAGCATACAGCACTTACACTACAGCAAGGGATTCTGGGAAATGACATGCAAATGAGCACGCAGTGCCACTTTTTGCTTCAAAAACCATTTTTAACATGGTTCCCTATAGGCTTAAGCTTGTATATATATATATATATATATATATATATATATATACAGTGGTTGACAAATCACCAAAAAATCTACTCGCCACACAAAAAAATCTACTCGCCACCTAGTACCAAACGTGTGCTGCTTGGGCCAATATTTACTCGCCCGGGGGTTAAATCCACTCGCCCGGGGCGAGCAAATGTATAGGTTTGTCAAACACTGTATATGTATATATATATATATATATATATATATATATATATATATATATATATATATATATATAGTAAATGAAAAAATAGTTTGCATTCACAGTTTCTCAAATTATGAAGGCAGATGCTCGTCCCGTATAGAAACATGTACAAGGTGACCAGGGAAATCCAGGTAACAAAGAGACAGCACACCGCAGTATAATGAATAAATAAAGTGTATTAACACAGGGCAGCCAACGTTTCGGTCCTCAGAGTGGGACCTTCCTCAGGGCCGTGCAACCAGTGACTAATCCAGACCTCTTAATATACCCCCACCAGTGACTAAAAAACACACCAGCACCAAATGAAAACAATCAATAAAACTGCGAAAATCAAACTGCAACTGTGAAAGCACCGCCTACTCTGGCCAGCAGACCAATGAAAGGCAGATGCAGATTACGGCGGCGTAATATTGACATTTTCATACACATGATGCTTACGCGCTGAACTGCTCGCATTGGACAGTCTGGCTGTCAGTATCTGCATCTGCATTCGCGGTTTTATTGATTGTTTTCATTTGGTGCTGGTGTGTTTTTTAGTCACTGGTGGGGGTATATTAAGAGGTCTGGATTAGTCACTGGTTGCACTGCCCTGAGGATGGTCCCACTCTGAGGACCGAAACGTTGGCTGCCCTGTGTTGTTAATACACTTTATTTATTCATTATACTGCGGTGTGCTGTCTCTTTGTTACCTGGATTTCCCTGGTCACGGTGTGTGTGTGTATATATATATATATATATATATATATATATATATATATATAATATATATATATATATATATATATATATATATACAGTGTTCGACAAACCTATACATTTGCTCGCCCCGGGCGAGTGGATTTAACATCGTGGCGAGCTCCTATTGGCCCAAGCAGCACACGTTTGGTACTAGGTGGCGAGTAGATTTTTTTGTGTGGCGAGTAGATTTTTTGGTGATTTGTCGACCACTGTATGTATATATATATATATATATATATATATATATATATATATATATATATATATATATATATATAATGTGGTGGGTGTTGGAGTTTGAGCGTACTGGGAATGTGTGCGTTAATTTAATTTCGAACTGGCAACAGTTGTTTGGAGGTAGGTGGCCCCTCCTCCCAGAGCTCACCGTTCTGTGCCTCAGCCTCTTCTCTCACAGTAATATTAACAATGTGAGCTTAGTTTGCCATGTATGGCTGCTTTCCCTTTAGTGAAAAGGTCAGACGTGATAGTGGGAAAACAGATTTGCCTTTCTTTATCTTTATTGCAGCCAGACATTGTTCTAACAGGGACACCTACTGGGCACAAATGTAACGTGTTGTTCTATTTAAAACGTACTGTACAGCTTCATTTAAAGCTGCAGTTCAGTCAATATCCTGCATGTGTTTTTTTTAATAAATCAGTTCTGTAGTAAGAAAAAATACTTTTAGCATTTTCTGTTTTAAAAAAAACAACTTTGAAAGACCAATTTTCTTGTATTCTACTTTAACAAGCATGTGCTAAGGCCCTGCACCTTCATGTCCTGTCACAAGCCCTGGCACACCCCTTTGTCAGCCCTGCCCTCCCTCTTGCACATGTCAGTGCAGGAGTGCTCATGAATATTCATGAGCTTCCACTGACGGACTGAAGCAGAATATAAACAGATCCCTTCACTAATTATACAGTAGAAAAGCAAAATGTGTGGTGCTCCAAACGAGAGCCTATAGATAAAAATAACTTGATAGAAGAATCCTAAGGTATAACCCCCCAATGGGTGAAAGATGGGATAAACCCAGACAAAGTGGGTGACAGCTTCTGATATAACTCCAAATATTGACCGACTAGTGGACTAGGATCCCCACAAGCACTGCAGTAAGGGACCTCACACTGAACCAACATATAATATCGGAATGGAGAATGTCCAGATAATATCCAGATAATAAAATGATGTAATAACTCACTCAGAGCAAGCTTGTCCCCTCCTTGTCATCACTGTAGATGTGTCTTCATCCAATAATGGGGGGTGTGCATCCGTTTTTTCAAGGGTCCTGGAAGTATGCAGATAGGAAAAAGCAGGCACCAGCAGCAACACAGGATCAACAAGTGAATAAGGATTAGTAGAGAGAGCTAGTTTCTACAAGAAAAATACAACAACATTGTGGGGTACAAGACCCCCCACCAACGCGTTTCGAGCGCAAGCTCTTTTTCAAGACCTTGTAGAATCCATTAAATCTATTTTTATGGGAACTAGCTCTCTCTACTAATCCTTATTCACTTGTTGATCCTGTGTTGCTGCTGGTGCCTGCTTTTTCCTATCTGCATACTTCCAGGACCCTTCACTAATTATGTCACCAAATTTCGCCGATCAATACATGGAGAATGAATTGACCTGCAGCTATACAGTTCTTTAGGTAATTAGAGATTGCCCACATGAAACTATTGAAGTAAAAAAAAAAAAAAAAAAGACTGCACTGCAGCTTTAAAAGGCTACAAACTTATAACAATCTACGCAAGTAAGTTGGAGTAATTGTATAAGACAGGGGCGTGCAAACTTGTTTTGCTGCGCGCCTCTCCGTTCTGAGCCCCTCCGGAACCTGCGCGGGGTCACGTGTCCCTGTGACGATGGTGAGGGTTTGGCCCGGGATTAACGGGGTTACTCCCCAAGGGCCCCCCTCTAACCTCGCCAGGGAGACAAGGGGTTAACTGGGCTGAGGTCCAGAAATGTGATTTAACCCTTGTTATAACATGAAAATGCTTATTCCCCTGTGTAAAATGTATTGTTGCTGGGTCAGTGTCTGCATAACCCACCCACTGGGACTTAAGGGGTTAATCTTATATGCAGTGCTGAATAAACAGTTACCTGAAAACTGGTAATTTGGTAACGGAGTAAGCCAGGACCCTGAGCCTTGGGGTACAGCCTCCGGGTCACCCCACCAAGTACACACATATTAAAAATATAACTTTGTCATAAGAGAACATATATTTTTGATAAAGTGACTTTTTGCAGTCTTACAATGTACAGGCCAAATGCTAACTACCTCTGCCTGCCTTTGTAATGCGTACCAGGACCAAATGGTTTGACTCATGAGTCTATTCACGTTTGATATGCAAGCTTCCTCTCTGGAAGTGCATATCCAAAAGGGAGGTGTGAATTGGACAGTTGGATGCTAAATAGGACATCCTGCTAGAATTTAGCCTGGCTTCACAGGGGAATTGCTATGCAAGACCCAGGAAGGATCAACAGGTAATTACCTAGTTGGTTATGCGAGAAGCTACAAGCCTACTTCAAAAGGTTTTATTGATGGGGGTAGGGGTGGAGCTACCCAAGAAGGGAATCAAAAGGAGTAACCTTATTAAATATGAGAATATTATGAGATGTCCTTGGCTGAAAAGGATAAGAATTACATATTTGTATTCGTGGGACTTCCCCGCCACCAACCGTTACAAACACTTAATATCTGGCCCTTAGTGGCTGCCAGATATTAATATCTCTATTAATTTTCATATTACACTGTAATGTTTGGTCTCTCTGCGAGCGTCAGGTGGGACGGACTGTATTAATATATCTCACCTGACTGTATGTATTACTGAACTCAAGTTATGAGGTGATTTGCAGTAAATATGAAATTTTGGTTGAGTTCTGAGAAACTGCAACCCCCTGCTATGATAATGAGCAGGAATGCCAGAATTTACAAGCCTGGTCATCAAAGGCTAAGTGGCTAATTGCTTATGCTTGGTCCAACGGACAAAAGGAATTAACCAGAGTAAGTGTAATTTTTCACACTGGACCCTGGAAGCCCAAACTCAGCTTCAAAAGCTCCAAAGGGGATTTTACTAGACGGCACGGCGCCGTAAGCTGGGATGCAAGGGTTAAAATGATATATAAGTCAGAGCCACCCTTTTATCCATGTTGTTCATGCAAAGTTCTTCATTGTTCTTCATGCAAATGATCTTCATGCATGCATGTATCCTGCCTGTTTTGCTGTGATGTCAACTGAAATATGGGAGAAGTGGCCAGTCTGTAATCCTGATGGCTTTCTTGCCATAATCTTTAAGTAAGTGTCTATATTTTGCTCTTATTGTATAATCTGCTGTGTTCACCTTTATCAAGGAATAAATTATATTTTATCATATCTAAGTCTCGTCCCAGTTCAAACCCAGGTATATATATATTTATATATAGTTTTGGTGTAAATTACAACCTGTCACAAGCTACCGTGACAGTCCCGCAACGTCATTTGACGCATGTGATGTCACGACCCCGCGGCGTCATTTGACGCCGCATTGCCATGGACACGAGTGACGTCGGCAGAATCCAGGTATGTTTTAGAGTTGCAGAGGCCTCACGTGAGCCCCAAGCATTTAATTGAAATGCCTCGGGGAAGAGCGCGGTGCCTCTGCAACCGCCTGCGCCCCCCCTCCCCCAGACAAATCCAGCGCCCGCGCCCCCCACTTTGCGCACCGCTGGTATAAGACACCAACTTCTGCATCCTTATAATTTAGCAAACCTCCCATTTTATTGTTTTCATTTGTGTTTTCCTTTTAATAGATTAGTCGTACTTTATATTATTCTTAAGCATTTTAAAATCTCATTTCTGGTTTCCCATTTAACACATTTTGTTAGGCTTCCGTTATTTTTGTGTGTACGGCACATGCATCTGTTGTAGCGGAAAAGATACTGATTGCAATATACTATCACTATCAATATATGTAGATTGCTTTTTACAACCACTAGCACAGAATCTTGGTACCTGCATTCTCATAATTTAGTAGAGATGTAAAGCTATGAATATAAAAAAAGCTGGGCTCTTAAAAAGAAGGTAGTCAGTATTCCTAAGGAACAGCTACTAATAACATTCTCAGAAAATAGGTACTAACAAACAAATTGCATTAGTAACCAACTACGTATAGTACTATTTTCAGAAAACTTTAAAACAAAAAATACTATTTCCACACATTAGAATACAGATCCTGTATACGGGCCTCTCTTTCCAGCAAAACCTCTATTCCCCTTCAGACGAGGCAGAAGCATATTAGACCAACTAATCAAGGCAGATCGAACACAAAATCCAAAGAAATTATTTCTGTCCACCCCAATATGGTAGATGTTCATGCCTCCATTGTGGTTAATGTTCCAATGCCATTGAAGGAGTCGAAAAGACCCATAAGAGACAGATTTTGCACAAAAGTGATATCGGAAACAGCATTGATTCCCCAGTGGAGCGGCAATTTAATGCCCAGAGATATAGCATTTCACAATTACGAGATTTTATCATAGAACATATAGCACCACGAATGAGAGGGGGAAATTGAGTTAAATGCGTGTTGTGCCGGAAGGCATATTGGATACACAGACTGAAAACGATGTCTCTGAAAGGAATGAATGAAGATAACAGACTATGTTTTCTGGTAACACAAGAATATTGTGTTTTAGACATATGGGTGGTAAATCTGGGCCCCTTCCTTATGGGAAGTCCTAGCAATGCTCGCATACTTAACTTTCTACGAGTTTCGAATGTTACTGTTCTAATACCCATTACGATGTTGTCAAACAGGACCTATTCCTACGTTTTACTTATACTGGAAGGCGCATCATCTCTGAATATACATTGATTAGATTACGCTGACTTCTCCCATACTGTAATGTAGCCAGGTGCCCACCCCCCCCCCCCCCCCTGCTCCCCTTTCCTGCGATCCGGAAATCTGCAGGAGCGAGCGGCTGGTGAGGCGGTATATGGGGCTACTGGGTCGCCGGGATTCCGCGGCGGCACCTATAACATGGCGCCGCCATATTGTATACATCCGCGCATGCGCACTGAAGGTTTGTGCATATGCAGAAGGGTCTCGACAGCCGGCGGCTATCTTGGTACACTCCTGCGCTTGCAGCTACGCCGTCGGAGCCAGGACAGAGAAGGGGAAGGTAGGGTCTGAGTGTCAGTGGCACTCAGACTAGGCCAGAGAATCCCCTTAGGTCCCAGATAGGCCCCACTCGTTAGCTTGTGGTTGCTTCAGGGAAGGCCCTAGATAGGGACGCTTCCCTATTTACTGAGTAGTGTCAGGGACACAGAGTAAGACGCTGCACGGTGATTGCGGCCTGTGGTCTGGGACCAGACCACGTAAGTACAGAGACTCTTAAAGGTGGGACCCTCCTACCAGAGACCAAACGCAGAGACGGACGAAGTCGCCCAATTAGTGGATCCACATCACTATGTTGGCCGCACCGAGTACTAGAGTACTCGGCAGGTACCTCACAAAGTGCAAATACAACTCACGGGGTAGCGCTACTCCCTACACTTTTGGGTGGACCCGGACATTGGGGAAAAGGACATCAAGGTATTGGTCCTAGCACCTAATGTACTTTGGGGACACTCATTGGTGGAACCGAGTTGGGGTTGTTATACTGTGTGGTACAGGGTACTGTTCATAGTAAAGGTTATTATATATGCAGATGTGTGTATTACTGGCATTGTTCCTGGGAGGGGTTTATCCTGCTGCGTCAGGTTGAGGCCCTGCACCGGAGGTGGATATCAGATCACCACAGGCTCCCAGTGGCGGAGGCTCTGGCCTTCTGTGAGCCAACAGGTAACGAACGGCAGTACCGGTAGTCTCTTTAGTAAGGGGGAAAAGAGGGCTACATAAGGTAAGGCACCAGCATATGGAAACCAAGTACGGTATATAAAAGAACAATCCTGAAATGGATAAATAAATCTCCCAGCACAGGTGGTATATTGATACTATTTATGAACTGGTTAATCCAATACACCCACTTATCAATTTGATACTATTGCTGATTCGATACACTTATGTTTTGTTTACATAATACTGCAGCCCTTATTAGGCCTCGGCCAGTCTCCCCGCTGGCGTGCTGAGGCGCGCTGAGGCGCGCTGAGGCTCAAGGAAAGCGGGTGCTTTCCCAGGCCTTGCGGTTGCTTGCCCTGCGAGCTGTCAGGGGGCGGGCCAGTGATGTCACGGAGCTGGTTCGCCCTCATTGGGCGAACCGCTGACTTGACCGGCCCTGTGCTCCGGCAAGCACGTGAATTTAAAAATCTGCTAAGACCTACGCCTCCGTGCGCTTGCGGAAGCGTAGGCGAGCCCCTACTAAAGCCACTCTAATTGCGGCTGTAGGGGCTCAGTGCCAAGCATGAGCGAGCGTCAGCACGCTTCAGCGAGCAAGCGCGTACCATGGACGAGGCCTTAGATTGCATTATTTGAGTGCATCTAATTTAGAAGAATTTGCTTTCATTATTGGCGCTATTAAAAGATATTTACAGATTATTTTCTCTCTCCAGTGATGAATATATGTATTTAACATATGTATATATACATACATACATATACTTACCGCAAATGGAAATATTGTGCTCACTTGCATGTCTTAGATAGGTCTGCAACCCTGCCTTTCACCATTATCCCCCAACACACAGTACTTCCACTGCAGCAAGGGATTCTGGGAAATGACATCCAAATGAGCACACAATGCCACCTTTTGCTTCAAAACCATATGACATGGTCCCCTATAAGCTCATGCTTGCTGCATATCACAGCTTTTGAGCACAGTCTGGGTTAAGATGCATTGCCAGTAAACCCACCCACAGACAGCCGTTTCGACCTTAATGGGTCTCAGTGTGAGGTTGGTTATACTGGCTTTGCAAAATGAAGCATGGGATAGGTTTCACCACACTTAGTTAAGTTATGTTGGGTAAAAAAAAGTGACAAAAACCCTCCACAGTAAACCACTGTGTGCTCATTTGCATGTCATTTCCCAGAGTCCCTTGCTGCAGTGGAAGCACTGTGTGCTGGGCGATAATGGTGAAAGGCAGGGTTGCCGACCAGTCTAAGACGTGTGTGGGTGTGTTTGTGGGGTGAGTGTGGGGTGAGTGTGGTGTGTGTGCATACACACCACCTCCCCCAAAAAACAGGGCAGGTTTTCAGGATATCCCAGGTAAAGCACAGATGGTTCAATCAGAGGCTCAGTCGAAGAGCCACCTGTGCTGAAGCAAGGACTGATCGAGCCACCTGTGCTGAGGCAGGGATATCCTGAAAACCCGAACTGTTAGGGTGGGCTCGAGGATCCCTGATATATAGGAATATAATTTGGTTATATCTTTCTATTCAGTAACCGTCTGTCTTTATGTTAAAAAAAAATACAACAAAAACAATATAATTGGATATATTTTTAATATATCATGAGACGTGAAGTATAATGCATTTTTTTATTCGCTATAAAAGATAAATGTGCATGATATCTATCTATCTATCTATATCTATATATCTATATATCTATATCTATATATATATAGATATATAGACAAATCTACTGCTGCGCCCACTAGATTGCGTGAATGGAAATCATGCAATTATATATGTGATACCTAATAACTCAGGTGACTGATTAACTACATAGAACAACAGAAAATACAAACAAAACGATAAAAGCAGACAAACATTGGAAAACACAAAGAAAAACCACTAATCCAGGAAGCAGATGGAGCCGGAATATATGCTGCAGGGACTTCGCTGCTAGTCTTCATGAACTGCCACCTTCCTCTTCAAACTACAAAACAGAAAGAAGACAGTGCAGCTCCCATAGCATAATATTGTAACAATATTGTTGGGCCAGATCCCAGGCAGCCCTGAGGGGCCTCAAACCGTCAGAGGAGGCCCATCCAAGATGGCCACCATGGCCTTGCAGTAGCAAGGAAAATCTTCCTCTAAAAAGGTGCTGAGGGGAGGAAGGTGAAGGGAGACACCCCCACATACCAGAGCTGCAAGACAACCACTCCCACCCACCAGATCAATAAGGCAGCCAGAGGGAGGAACGCCCCCAGTAGCCCTGACTCCGCCCACAATTAAAGGAGACCAGTACATATAATAATAAAATGCTATCAGGAAGGCTGTTGCATGTAAGAGGCTGTCTCAGATTCCAGATGAACATGTGAATGAAAAGACCAGCAGGGGATGGGACCAGAATCAACTTCAGACAAAAACTCAGCGTTGAACAAGATGAATACCATATAACCTAAAACCTCACGAGCTCAGGGGAATTAATACAAATCAAACAGATCGGATGTACCCAGAGGGCCACCCCACTAACAGGCTAGGTGATCACAGCGAGAGGCCAATCATGCTACCAGCCAAGAGCAAAAAAACATCAGCCTCGCAAGAACTTAAAGAATACATCAAGCGGCGAGAAGCCTCCAACAGTGCAATGGAGCAGAACGACTCCCAAAGCGGCGAAGTAGAACCCATAACAGAGGTCACATCCCCCTGCCTTTTACACACTAAACAAGACATTAAAGATCTTTTTGACAACATTACAGGTCTCTTCCAATCGGAACTGGAGGTCGCGCTTAGTGGAATCAATTAAGACAATCAGCTAGGAGAAAAAACAGATACAACTGAGACAAAAGTTGACTAACTTCTAGAAGCCCAGAACCTAGCCGACCATGAGAGAAAGTACCTCAGAGAACGCGTGGAAGAATTAACAGAAGGATCTCGAAAACCGCTCAAGAAGGAACATTAGTTGGAGTAGAGTGAGGGGAGCTCCGTAGTCTACACCAAATATGGACTCATACCTCCTCAGACTATTCCAGTCCTTGGCTCCAGACTTGGATAAATCCCGGTTTCAACTTGATAGAAACAAGGGGTAGATGGGAGGTGGAGAAGAGACGTGAGAGAGAAAAACTGAGATGAGATGGTCAGAGAGAAAAGGGCGAAATGGAGAAGTCTGAGAGCGAAAAGTTTTTTTAGTGAAAACCAGGTCCAGGTAGTGGTCATCCTTGTGGGTGCTAGCTGCAATCCATTGGTGATGGTCGAAAGAAGAGGTTAAAGAAAGTATGGGGGATAGGAAGGGTTCAGTAACGACAGATTGAGACGAGGAGGAGCCCCATGCCTCCATCCCTGCCATCAGACAGAGTGTGGGAAAAAGAAAGGCCACCAAAAGAGAGGACAGCTTCCAATGCAGAGTCAGACTGAGTGAGCCTCTTGGGAGAGAGGCCACATTGGACGCTGTTTGTTCCTTGAACTCAAAATCAAATGTATTTCTATTCAAATTGATAGAAGCCATCTCCTAATCCAGTGGTTGGTATCTGGAATTCAAGTGATTTTGTTGCTAGCTCTGTATACAAGTATGTTTTTATTAATTAATAAGCGGTATATACATTTTGCTCTTTTCATAAACAATTTTTCTGGATCTAGTTGATCCCTTTTAGAAGCTGCTTTGACTCCTGAGATTGTCCATGTTCCCTGTGAAAATCCTGTTGGTACTGGTCATATATATTTTTCACTAAATGGGACTATTTATGGTCTTCACACTAAGTTTTTACTACATATGATTTGTAGTACACACACACAAACACACACACACACACACACACACACACACAAAGGGGTTTTGTGTACCCCTAAAGATCATGCACTTGGTCTCTTGTTATGAAATGGTTTAAGACCCTTTTATCATTTATATAGTGTGTTTAACCTCTTTTTTTTTTTAGTTACTAGATGAAGAAAAAAAAAAGAGGAAGGATACTTCTGAAACCGTGGATTTCTTGGGAACTGCAATATTTTAAACATGGCCACTGTCAAAAAATTGACAACAAGAATGAGTAAAAATGGTCTATTCATTTCTATAACGAACAAATCATAATCTAAATCGAAATTCCGGTAATGGACGGTCTCATAACAGATTCAGATACTGACACTAATGTATTGCAATGGTTTGTGTCCAACATGACATCTTGTGACGCATCACAGCAGTTTAGCATGTACACAAAAAAAATGACATTAAAAACTGGGTTACATTTAAACAGCATTAGCGGGTTTTCAGCAAAGAGGTCACAAAATGAAGTCCTCATAACAACACTGAGATACAAAACCCAAACTCCCTTTCCCATCTAAACTGTATCCCCCGCATGTGCCGTTTACAAAAGAAGTAAATTAATGCATGCATTTTTTATGCATTATAATAGTATTAAGACTTGTTAAGAGTCTAAGAATGTAAAAAAATAAATTATGAAGAATTATTTTTAGTGTTTTATTTTTGTGCGAGATGTAGTGGGATCGTTCGTTGCCCACATTCTCAACTGAGAATTAGAAGCGGGTTTTTTTTGGGGGGGGGGAAGAGTTATGATCACATTTAATTATTTGGTTAAAATCAGAAGGAAAATAACAGCGTTAGTGCAGTGTTAAACCAATTAATCCATGATTCCGGAGTGAAAAATCGTATTCTATAGCATTGAATGATCTAAGGCTGGGATTATACTCCTGCAGCCCAAGCGATTTGTGAATTTGGCTGCAGAAGATTGGGGACGCGATGTGGGGGCGTGGCGGACGCATCACGAAGCTGGTTCGCCCTCATTGGCTGAACCAGCTCACATCACGCGGCAGTCGCCTGAAAATACAAAATGTGTTGTATTTTCAAAACGCTGCCGCGTCAATGAGCCTCGTCACCGACAGGGGCAGGCACTGGGGTATCTTGCATAGCCCACAACAGAAAGAGTGCTTGCCAGGCGCACGCACGCACGCACCATAATCTCAGCCTAAAATTTACGAAAAGGAGAAAAAAGTATATTTAAGTTTTAATTCGGTTTTCACAGACACAGAATATTTTGTTATTGTTACAGAAAGAACAAAATATTTATTTTCCAGGACGATCGGCTATACGCCCAGAAGTAGAGATACTGCTCATCCACAGTCTGCAGGCTGTGGAAATAAATTGCACGCTGAAACACACACTAAGGAAGATGTTAATTACACATGGACAGCATTGGCGCGCGCACACACACACACACACACACACACACACACACACACACACACACACACAACCTTCAGTTCTGATGAGCATTAGGGCTAAAGAATCACAAGCCACTACATTTACTCCATATGAATTTATGACAGGGAGAAAGATGCCGATTCATTTCCCCAACCAACCGTGTCAGGATTCCAGAAAGCTGCAATCGCAAAAGATCAGTGGTTATTGCCGCTGCAAACTCAGTTCGGGATACCCTGGATTTTGCTGCAACAAATTTAGGGAAACCTGTGGCACTTGAATGCAATGCCGCAAACATTTGCTGTGGGGGGATTAGTAATGGTAAAGACATTCAGAAAGGAAAGCCCATGGTAAGCAAATTGGGAAGGCCCTAACGAAATCTTAATGACATTTAGTAATACCATTATTACAAATGTAGAGACTAGTAACACGGAGTTCTAGGTCACGAAAGCCAAAGAAAGGTATTATAACTACAGTACACATTGATGAATGTAAATGATAAAAATGGACAGGGAGGGGCGAGCATCCAGGTATCACTGCTAAGGACTGATATTGCACTTTGATCTTCCCAGGTGAAGGATGTATCCGGGTGCCTGGAAGAGACTTCTATTTGGACCCCAGAACCCTCTCCCTCCCCTCACCAAACCCCTCCCGTGTGTATGTATTCTTACGATCCATGATATCAGAGACTCTTTGGGGCACATGTCCGACTGCCAAGAGAAGCTACGTCTGAGGAACAGCAACCACTTTTTCTAAAGGACCTCTCTGTGAGCCGGTACCAAAGATGCAAGACCAGACCGGAAGACTAACAAAGAAACCATCATGAATCAAGCCAAAGTTTGGACTGCAAATACCAACTGGTATTAAGGGAGCTGGACTAGTACCAGGATGATGGGACATGCTTGCAAGTATGTGAAAACGAATTAAAATGTTCCTCCGGTACGAGGGGAAGTTTGGGAAACTGCATTCCACAATGTGTCATCTATAGTTTGGTATGGAACAAGGGAGATCATATAAAGATATTATGCTACTGTAAATATCAGGAAGGATTTACCTGGTATCACAATGGAATTCCAGAAAAAATCTTCTGTTAAGACTTCACTAAGAAGTGCCATCAGTCTAATTTTAACATTAACCCCATTATTGTTAAATGATAGTGCTACACGTACAGAAAACCCGCACTGCTGATATTAACCTGTGAGGTGCTGACTGGATGGAGACGTGATAATATCGATGAAAGAAAAAGAACCCAGTCTTATAGCACTCGTACACAACAATTGTATAATGATAAGTTTAAAATACTTTATTTATAACTATGAATAAAAAATAGGGTGTTAAAATATGATTAAATAATATGTCGAACAGCACGTGACTGTATCCTTTTGTAACCCACCCTTGTATAGGTGGGTAGATATAGTATGATCCCTGATTGGTACTAGAGATCAAACGCTATAAATTATAGCGACCTAAAATATAGGAGAGGAGCCAAAGAATACCCATACCTATAGGTATCTCCCCCTCATAGAGAGATATCAATTAATGCTGTATAAATTCATCCATATAATGTGAGCTACATCTCTATAAGGGATATTGCCTATTCTCTAAAGTGCAGGCTATTGAGCAAGCTATGAGGGGGAGATACCTATAGGTTTAACCAAGCGGAATATATGCCACATTACCATGAGTGTATCCCTCTAGAGCGCATTTACGCTTAGATACACTCTAATAGAGATAGTCTCTTTTCAGTGGGTATTCTTTGGCTCCTCTCCTATATTTTAGGTCGCTATAATTAATAGCGTTTGATCTCTAGTACCAATCAGGGATCATACTATATCTACCCACCTATACAAGGGTGGGTTACAAAAGGATACAGTCACGTGCTGTTCTACATATTATTTAATCATATTTTAACACCCTATTTTTTATTCATAGTTATAAATAAAGTATTTTAAACTTATCATTATACAATTGTTGTGTACGAGTGCGATAAGACTGGGTTCTTTTTCTTTCATCGATATTGTTAAATGATAGAGCAAGAAAAAACAAGTTTGTTTCAATCACAGTACAACTACTTTTCTGGTTGCAGAAGAGCTTATACGCCATCATGGCCACTGTTACCGAAAGGACGAGGGGAAAGTTAAACAGGAGTTAGCAATGTTAGGAGAGCGGAGATGGTCAATGTGAATGTTTTGGGTTTATCAGACAGACAATTAAAAAAAAAAAAAAACAATTTCTGTCTAAAATAAAATTAAATCTATAACACCAAAGAACTGTTATTTAACAGACACAAAGGTATTGGGACAAGTTACATTTTATGATACATTCAAATATATAGCTATTTGAATAAAAACATTTTTTTAGCATTATTGTATTACTAATGTTTTAATTTATCTGAATCACACGGTTCCCAGAAAAATCTTCTATTTTTTTTTTAGGGGAGGGGGTGGGGGAAAAGAGAATATAAAGATGGCTTTCTGTGATTCAGGGTCCCTTATGGACACTATTTGATGTATGTTATTCAAATTCCATCCAGTCTGCTATAATCCATTTTGTTCCCGTGTCTCTATTCTGTAATGTTGGTTTGTAAAACGTATTGTGGGATGTGAGAAAGAAGCACATTTAGGGTAAACATTTTATTATGAGACAGAGCGAAACATCAGTGGGTACAGAACACCTCATGTATCCACGGTTTAGATAAGAATATGGGCTGCACGCTCAGGCATAGGTTTTGTTTTACTCTTTTTCTTATAACACGCAGCTTTCAGCTTTCTAATCTTATTAATGCCAAATAGCCCATGATTAGGTTAATTTAGTAGCAAGGAAAGACCTATAGGAAACATGTTCGAGAGCAGATGCGTCGGAACAGAAGTACATAGCCCAAGTCTGTTCTCCATTTTTAACCTGTCCTTGCCTGAATCTTATTGTAACTGCCTCTAGAATAATAAATCATTTGGAACTGCAAGAAACTGGTGTCAGACCAATTTATTGGGACAAAGAATCTGTATTTTCACTGTTGGAACGTTTATTTTCAGATAGCCCTCGGATTTTTCGTAGACGATTAACTTCCACATCTTTTGTAACTTTATGAACAGTCGTCTGGTTACAAGTCACAGGACAAATTGTTTCATTCGAGTGTGGCTGTTCTATGGCTTCAAAGTCTTAGGCTTCGTCCCCAGTGGCCACAGCAGCGTGTGTGCGTGGGCGCACAAGGCGCGATGCACGACCGCTTTGGCCAAAAGACAAGATTTTTGTCTTTTGGTGTCGGCGGCCGAGCATTGGCCGCGTCACGGCGGCGGTTCAGCCAATGAGGGTGAACCAGCCGCGTGACATCATGGCCGAGCCTCCCCGCCTCGAGTTGCCTGGAGTCCACCAGGTGGCGCTGATGCAGGTAACGAGCGCCGCCAGGAACCATAGCGTGCACACTGGGACCTTAGCTACACAACGTCTGGCTATTATCAATGTGGGCAGATTTGGGACTATAGAACACAATCGCCATTTTTCTGGAGAAGAGTGTGCCTGAAAATTGTCTCATTTCACAGGCCAAGAATCATAGGTTGACCGTAATAATTGAAGAACATTAAACTTAAAATTCTGCGTTCTCCATTCTGTTTGGAGGGTTTTTGTCACTTTTTTACCCACAATAACTTATACCAGTGGTTTCTAATCTTTTTTTGGTTAAGGAACCCTATATGAAATTTCGAGGTACCCTCAATTCGCTCTAATAGCACGTCTGAGATCCGATGAATTTACAATGCTTCTGTATTTGGTGCAAATTTTAAATTAAGGGAACCCTTTAGGGATGCCAGGGGAACCCCAGGGTTCCTGGGAACCCTGGTTGAAAAACACTGACGTATACAATGTGAGGTTGAAACCTATTCCAGCTTCACATTGCAAAGCCAGTGTAACCAGCCTCACACTAAATGAGTAGGTTTACTGGCTATGCATTTATTTAACCCAGGATTTGCTGAAAAGCTGTGTAATACGGCAGGCATGTGCTTACAGGGGTCCATGTTAAAATGAACTTGAAGCAAAAGGTGACACCGTGTGCTCATTTGAATGTCATTACCCAGAATCCCTGGCTGCAATGGAAGCATTGTATGCTAATGGTGAAAAGCAGGGTTGCACACCTGTCAGACATGCGAATGTGCTCACAAGCGATATTTTTATTTACGGTGTTAAACAGGTAAGACTTGAACATTACTGCGGGAATTTCGAGGCGATATGAAAGTTTTAAAGCACATTTTCTCAAGCTACACTTACCCCAAGGAGTCCTGCTTAAAAACGGATTTTTGCAAATACTACTCCATTTATTTATGGACTGGTTCCTGAATGACCAGCTGTGAAACTAAAACCCTTTTCTTTCATTGTAATTAAGTTCTCTGTGCGGTTTCATTACCTTTTACAGAGGTTTCAGCCATAGACCCAGCAATGTAGCATTTTGAGAGAATAAAATAACTGGGTGCTGAATTAGAAAATGTGAATGTCAGTTCCAGAACATGACATACCCCACCACTTTCACTAAACCCTGCAGCCCTTTGTGTAGTGAACATAGCAACAGGAGGCAGCAAGTTAACATGGTATCAGTAGGTTAAATTGCATGGAATCTTAAAAACAGCAGCGCCAACTTCTTCACTCGTTTTAAATTGCATGGCTATAATAAAAACAAATTGAAGTCCTTTATAAATGCCCAGAAAACCACTGGCCCAGCAAAGGTATCCTGCAGATGTATGCTAACCCAAGCACCGATATGAAACATGAGACGCTGAGGAAGTATTACTGCAGAATACACAAGGCCTCTTTTAATGCCACCAAGAGAAATTAAGACAGTATTAGTGAGTTGGCCACATCTCAACACAGCCCTGTAGGTGGCACTGCTGCTGTAGATTTATATTCGACAACAGATACTACTTACATATCAATCATCCATTTTTGAGAGTCTCCGTTTAACGTGTCTCGGGGGCTCCCATGTATCACTGTCATCCGTATCTTCATTCTCCTCTTCCTCGTCAGTCAACAGGTTATCGTCGTCGTCGTCCTCTTCCTCTTCCTCAAAAGGATCCACACCAGCCTCTACTCTTCTAAGTCGTTCAGCAAACCACTCCCTCACCTGTTCATAACCCATGTGAGATTTGGCAACCAATTCGTCCAGGTCTTCCTCGTTAAGGAATTTGTGCGCTAAATAGTAGTCTTTCAGCAATGCTTTTCCAGTTTTAGATTTCATCTGCATTGTCATCCTGTCCCAGTTATGCGTTCTTCTGGGCCCTTTTGGCCTACCTCGAGGTCTCCCCCTTCCTCTACCTCTTGGTCTTCCTCTTCCCTTTCTCTGGCCAAATCCTTGACCATTCATAACATTTGGACTGGAATTGCTGGTAGATTGGTACTTGTAGTACCATTTTAAGTTATTATGCTTCCATCCATATCTAGTATCTCCAAACCAGCCCACAATATCACTTCTAGCGAGCCCAGATTCCTCTGCCAATTTGTCATATTCACCTGGTGTCGGCCACTGTGTACGGACAAATGCACTCTTAAGTATGTGCAACTGCTCAGGGGTCTTTTTTCCTAGTTTGCTAGAAAGAGATGCCCCCGATTGTTTTCCCGAAGCTCCACTTTCAGGAGAATTTTCATCTGCTTCTTCTTTGATTACACGGTCTGCATAGCTCTCATCGAGTTCACATGCTTCTTCTTTTATATCTGTAGACTTCCTTTTTTCTATAAACCAGGCATCAATTTCTCGCCGCGTAAGCTTAGTAAGAGTCCTTAATTTGTTTAAGTCCTCATCTGAAGGTACTGGGCTATTGAAAAAACTCTCCTCAAGAATATGCAGTTGCTCTGCATTTTTTTCCTTGAACTTCTGAGGTGTGAAATCTGGATAGTGATTCCAACTCTGTCTACTACGCTGCGGTGTCACAAGAGTTGGGGAGTCTGTGGTCTCATCACTCGAATCAATAATAATCGTGCCAATAGCATCACTGGTGAAATGGATACCATGACTCCCCTTTGAATTCCTTTGGTTGTATCGTGTATCACTAAACCACTTTTTGATTTCCCCTTTAGTCAGCCCAGTAAATTTAATAAGTCGATCAATTTCATTATTGTGAGGAAATTGGTTTTTTAGGTAACTAACTTTCAGAGACGACAACTGCTCCTTGGTTTTCTTTGAACGCATACCAAAAACATCATTCATTAGAGATGGATCCTGCTTGGGAAGTTGTTGAAATGGAACAGCAGCCACCTGCTTTCTTTCTGTAACAATCTGGGTGGGCTGAAATTGGGCCTTATGCAGTTGCGCATGACTTGAAACACCCGCTACAGTCAAAGCTATTGGTGTCGTCACAGGTAATGCGTTTGTTCCTGTAACTTGCGTGAGGACCAAGCCAGGCTGACCAACTATTTGGCATGTCTGTAAAATGGAAGGCAAACCATTGGCACCTGAAGAAATGTGAGCTGGGATAACTGTTATTGTCTGGGGCATAGTGTGCACTGTACCATTAAATTGTTTCCTTCGTGCGTCTTCTACTTCTTCAGGTGTCCAACTAACGCCATGCTTGAGGCGCTGGGCAGAGAACCAGATCTTTATTTGCTCCTCTGTGCATTTGGTTTGAGCACCAAGAAGTGTGATTTCAGAGACCGTTGGGTAAGGAAATTTGTTGTAAGTGTTGAGTAAAAGAGGGTTGCTGTCCAAGGCAGCATTATAAGTTGGAATGCTATTTATAGGTATTAAGACTTTTGAAAGTATGTGGCAGTTCTGCTGGGCCTGAACAGTCGTGATAACCTGAGCTAGTCCGGTTTGGATAACCGTAGCGGGAGTAACTACAGTGCTAGGGAGTTCTTGGGCACTGGTGATAACCGTATGGTTCGTTTTAACTGGCTCCAAAACAACTGGAGTTTGCCTCGTTTCTTTCTCTTCTTGCGGGTTTGCCTTTGAGTCGCACTCTGTTTTCATCGCTTTCTCCTCGGCTCCGTCTTCGCCTGCCGTTTGGGAAACGGTGATCCGTTTCTTCTCCGATTTATCTTTCATTATCTTCATTATCGGCGTCTTGCTGATGGAGATCCCCGACGAGTTGGACTCCGACTGCTCTTGGTTCTCTCCCTGAACAAAGCTCCCGTCGAAAGTCAGATCATTAACCGTTTGTTCAAAAATGGACTGATTGTTGCGCTTCACCATGGTCAGTTTGAAGTTATCCTCCCCGGGATGATGCTTCATGTTGTGCTCAGAAAGAGAATCATACCTCTTCGTGAGAAATTTACACTCCACACAAAAATACGAAGAGTTTAGTACCACATTGGGGTGTTCGGAATCCACGTGAAAAGTAAACATATTTAGATCCGGGGTCTGAAATGAACAATATTTACATTCATAACCCCCTTCGACTTTATTTTGTAGATGGTCCGAATCACCGGTTTCTAGAGCATCGTCGTCGCTCAAAGTGTTCTCCCGCATGGGGTTCTCCACTGGCATGAGAACTGGAGGGCCGTCCTCCCCGTCGGAGTTCATTTCTAAATCGGGATCATGCTCGCTGGCAAGTACCATGCAAGGTGTAGTTGATTTCCTTCTACTTGCCATAGTGCTATAAAATAGTCTCTAGTATACATATATATATATATATATATATGTAAAAACAAACAAAAAAAAGAAGAAACAGAGGCTAGTATATCTTCAATAAAAACAACCCTTTAAAATAGCTTCTGTTTGTAGTTCCAAGTTGGTGATGTATGCCGCGATCTTTTCAATGTGCCATGTGATGCTGTAGTGAGTGCAATAAATAGTCATGAGTGTTGAAATGAAGTTCGATTCTTGGTGGTGCAATATTCAAAATACTGTACCTGAAAAAGAACACAAAAACATGTTCATGTTAAAGCAGCAGTTCAAGCAATATCCTACATGTGTTTATATATATATATATATATATATATATATATATATATATATATACACACACACACACACAGCAGTTCAAGAAAATACTTGTAGCATAAAAAAAATAAAAATGTATGTGACAGCCCCATCCCCTTCTGAACTCTGGCTCTTGAGCCCCGCCCTCTCTCTAGCAGTGCACCAATTGTATCTAACTGCCCAGTCAATCATATTCTAGGAACTACATTTCCCAAAATGCTGTGCAAGAACTGAATTAAAGAACCCTGAGCAAGCGATCGATTACAGTCGGTTACCGGAGAATGGATCGATCTGCAGCTTAGCTAATCACTTGTCAGTGTGCAGATTGTATTGATGCACATATTGAATGGGGGGAAAAAATATATATTTTTTTTTAACACGGCAGCTTGAACTGCAGCTTTAAAAAGCTTAAGAAAATAGTGAGATTTTACACGGCTATTTTAAATGTCAAAACCCTTAAGGTGTCATTCAGCTGTAGCTGCTATGCATTGTAACAAATGCTGTGGCTTAGCGAGTCAGGTCTACTGTGTGCAAAGAAGGTAATAGGACTTCCCCCCATTATTCCTAGTTTAACCCCTTGAATGACACCTCCCTTATTTTCTCTCGAATGCCGCTCGGCCCTGCCGGAGAAGCTCTGTAATGAGAGATACTAAAAATTATGTTTAAATAAAACGGACTATTGACATTTCTTACTAATGGTAAAAATGTATGTTATTCTTTATTAACTTAAATACAAAACAATATAATTTGGCAATTCCAAAATGCTGTGTGCACACAAATTCCCACAGAAGCGTATAAACGCGCAGACGTATAACGTGCCTTCAGAAATCGGAGGTCAATACTGATTAACAATAATTCTCAGTCATCTCCGAATGAGGTATAACAACAAAAAAAAAATTAGAAAATCAATATACAAATAAAAATAAAACCATGTAGTATCTAACAAATGGAAGAATACTGGCAGAAGATGAATGGAATTGAAGTATTTGCTTTAAAAAGGTAGAACATTCCAAGATAAAATCATCAGTCGAACCTGGACCACACATTGACCACATAAAAGAAACCAGAACGAATGTTGGAAATACAATCAGGCAATGCTAACTTATTATAACTTAGGATCTTACCCAGAAGGATTGATAGCAGGGTAAGGTTAAGCCTCATCTTTGTTATTTTAGACTCAAATAATACCTTTATAAACATTACAGCAATTGAAAGCCAATTCCTGACAGACCTTGATTAACTAGGTAAATTAGAAGTGTAATCATTCTCCGTTTTTGTAATTAGTGCAGCAGTTAATTGAATTTGTCCCAATCATGTCTCTTTTCTTCCTTAGGCCATGTCCCCACTGGCTACTGCAGCGCCCGCTGTGGCGGACGCTGCAGAGACAAGAGCCGCCCCACAATGGGGCTCGGGCCCGTTGCGAGGGGGGGGGGGGCCGCCGCGCTGCGCCGACAGTTTCTCCTGCTCTCCAGAGAATTGAGATCAAGACTCGCGACGGAGCGCTAGGCCAGCGGTGCGCAATCTGTGGGGCGCGACCCCCAGGGGGGGCGCGAGACTGCCGACGGGGGGCGCGGGGTTTACAGAGGCCCCGCGCGCTTCCCGAAGGCACTTAAATTAAGTGCCGGGGGAGCTGCAGGGCCTCTGTAAACCATACTTACACGTGGCTCCGGCGGCTTCCTCCCGGCGTCGCCATGGCAACGCGGCGTCAAAATGACGCTGCGAGGTCATGTGACGTCACGTTGCTATGGCAACGTGACGTCATTACGCCGGTGCGAGGGTAAGTTGGGGTTGGGGGGGGCGCGGGAGTGAGGGGACAGCCGGCAGGGGGGCGCAGGGAAAAAAGTTTGCGCCCCCCTGCGCTAGGCCACGCACCCCCAGCGGTTCAGCCAATGAGGGCGAACCTGACGGGTGATGTCACGGCCACGCTCCCATCACCCCCCCCCCTGCAGCTCACTGCAGACCGGGGGACTCGGCTGCACGCGCCGCCAGCCTGGCAGGCGCGTGTGCAGCGCAGACAGCGGGGCCGTAGCCTTAGCGTGGGGAGCACGGAGCTCTCTCAAAAGCCTTAAAACTTCCCTAAATTCCTATACAATTGTTCACATACTCTTTTCCTCATTTGGAAAAACGACAGGTCTATCCCCCAATGCCTTCTTTAAGAGCCACAGCTGCCCTTTAAACAGGTAAGAAACATATGGAGCAAACAAGATGGACATAAAATTAAAGCAAATCCAGTTTTTTTCCTAGAGCTCTCAAATAAATTATTCTCGCCAAAAATAAATGTAATGTACCTTGTACAAATAACGTATTAACTGTATGTATGTGAACCATTTAAACAAACTAGCTGCAAAAATATTCATAAATAGTGGGTGTGTAGACAGCACTCAAGTGAAGGTCTTAGATTATGTTGGGAAGTTCTATGAAGCTCACAGTGAGCGAAGATCATGATCGGAATGGAAGTGGACGACCTCCAAACGCCAGCGAGAGGGGCCTCCTGAAAGGGGGGGAAAAAAAGACAGAGAAACAAAAACTAAAAAAAGGACACAATTTACTATGCAAGTTTTTAGCTCCACTTGTCTGAAGAAAAAAACGTCACCAATTAACAGCTGGTTACAATAGAAATCCAATATTAACATAAAGAAGCCAGGGATAAAGAAAGGCACCTAGACAATATAACGATGTATCGGGGAGAGGGGGGGGGGGGGGGTATGGGGTTTGCATGTAGAACCTGAACTGATGACCATGTCTGTTTCCTCAGCACGGCGATGATGGACTTGCTCAAAGATGTATGGCCAACTAAGTGTGTTTTTTTTAATTCGTTAATGCTTCTAATCTTGGTATTGAAGAGGTCATTAACAGCTTCAGTGCCCAATGGTATTAAAAGGGTCAAAAAAAACTGTTGGAAAACTTGCTAGCCGGGAGAAGTGTGGGGTGACGAGCAATCAGGACTTCCTGGAAAGGGCTGGGGGGGGGAGAGAGGGGTTGCTGCAAATCCTTTCAATTCTTCAGCAACAAATATGATCTGCCCCACAGCTTATCGACAGACCAAACACTTTGTGGATTCCCATTAGTTTTGGTTCTAACTTTGAGGATCTGTGCCACGCGACACCACAGTCCTGTGGTAGAACATCCACGGTATATCAGATACTGTTAATTTGGGAAGTAGATACAAAAGGGCAAGTATATGTCCCAGTGGGAATGGGATCTAGGCAAAGTACTGGACATGTATGACTGGTCTGACATCCAGGTATGTGAGGCAGCAAAAACAACAATCCCTCCATCAACACTTAAGCCAAGGAAAACGCCTATAAAATGATGTACCGCTGTTATTTAACTCCAACCACACTGCACAGCATGTGTCCATCCTGCTCTGATAGATGTTGGCACGACTGTGGCCTGGAAGGCACGATGCTCCACATCTGGTGGTAGCCGTCCAAAAATGATCCAACTATGGGAAAGTATAACTAGATTAGTATCACAGATTATCAGCATCAACGTACCACGAAACCCTTGGTGCCTCCTACTGGGAAAACCCCTACCAGATATGCCCAGGGCTGAAAGCAATCAGATTACCCATATCACGGAAGCTGCCCGGCGTCTGATAGCCAGAAACTGGAAAAAACACAGACTACTATACCGACCGTAGCACACAACATTAAGAGTAACATATGGGAGACCGAGTATGTAAAAGCTGACCACATATCTGAATGACCCAATGCCCAAATTCAGGAACATATGGGTTCCTTGGTCATCAATATTCTCACAAAAGAGAGAAATGTCCACCTTTATAGGCTGTGATAAATAGGCCCACCGTAGGAATCACTAGTGGCCTGAACCAGTTCTCCCCCGCCTCCCCTCCCCAATCCATTTATTCTCCTACTCCCCGTATATATACCCCTGTCCCTCCCCCCTCCTCAGAAACACCCTCTCCAGGACTGAAGCATCAATAACATACTTTTATTCCCTTTATCAGAACCCTGTATAAAATAAAACGCTTGTAACCCTGCATTAATCCTATATAATCTGTAACAATATTCAAAATATCCCTTCCCCTCCCTAACATTCTCCCTCTCTTATTTCTGGAACCCCCTCACCCCAATATTGTGTCTTTTTTTGTATGAAAACCAGAAGAAGAAAAACGTTCATTTTGGGACCACCAATGAATATTCTATAACGTGTGTGATTTAAATGCATCTGAATATTTGCAAACACATGAGGCTGGTGGTCCATGAAAGGAGATTTGAGAACTAATCCATTTTAAAACACTTTACCATAACGCCCCGGCCCCACATGGGACTGCTCCATAAAAAGGAATCTGTCCCATGTATTAAAGACTTTTTTGGTGCCTTAAACATTTTTTTTTTTTTTTTTTTTAAAGACAGAAAATCTTTTTTTCAATTCTTTTTAATGTCACCATAAACATTGGAAAGTTAATTAAAACATTTTAATTAAAATCGCCTGCCTTTTGCGCATCTTTCTATATGGAATTATCCCCCTCTCCGACACAGGGGGGGGGGAGGATATGGGCAGAGAATGTGTTTAATTACCAATAACCCTCCTCCTCCATCACTGGTGTAAATATAAAAAGCTTTCGAAAAGGATCCCAAATATTTGAATTGTATTTATTTATAAGAGGTGTTACCAGGGAGTAATACACCGAGTTGCCTCTCGTTTTCACGTATGTCCTGGGCACAGAGTTATGATGACAGATACATGGTCACATTAAGTGTCTGGTTATAATTCATTGAATCTGCCCGCACATTAACGGTGTGTGTTAAATGGGGGTGCAGCTCTACATAAACTCTACATAAACTCTATGCTAATCTATATATTTATAGACAGACACTTTATTGATCTCGTCGGGGCAGGGACTCCTTTCCCCAATGTTGTCTTTTACGTGTGATGCGCTTATTCCTATTAGCTCACGCGTATTACCGGCTGTACTGCACTATATACATGGATGGCGCTATACAAATAAGGATAGCCATACATTTGCGTTAACCCTTTGAGTGCCCCACGGCGTTGATGTTTTGCTGGTTTCTAGGGAGATCGTGACTGGCTCTCAGTGAGATTGTGCATCCCTGTGCTAACAGGGGGGCGTGCCCCTTGAGATTTTTTTTTGGAGGGGGGGGGGGGGAGATGGCGCGGCGTTTACACTAAACTAAATGCCGGGGGACCTCGCGAGGCCTCCAACTTCACTTATCTGGGTGACGTGTCGCCATGGCAATGCGGTGTCATGTGCAATGCGGTGTTGCCATGGAATGGGACGTCACCTGACCCCGCTGCGGCATTTCACACCGGAGCCAAGAGGCGTGTGAGCAGGGGGGGAGGGGCATGGTCTATTGAGGACAGCGGGAACTAAAAAGGTATTCCTGCTGTCCTCAAGGGACCATGCGAGTTGGGGCATTGCCCACCAATGAAAATACTCTCTCACGTAAGAATTTGGTATATTTGCAATCCTGCATTATATGTTGTTCTTTTATCATTTCACGATTCTGCGCTCCCCAAAAACATCATCACCTAGGTTGGCAGTCAATTTCGAGGTTTCCTTCACAATGAAAGCGCTAGAGCAGCTTGTCGGTGCAAACATTTCAAGGATATCGAATGGGCACGTGTAGTGTAAGACGCGGCAGCTCAATCACCGATATTGGTGCAGGTCAGTGCGATCTTGGGCTTGTCACCATTGCTTCAACCGCACATGCTGAAAATCCGCTCCTGGTGGCAGAGAAATGTGACACCTGGAAATTATACGGGATCCCCTTTTTTCTTCTATATAGGTTGAAAGCAGGAGGAACCGGGGCTGAATTGCGTTCATCTAGCTATGGAAACCCTCTGGTTACCGAAATACGTACTGGGGAAGGTGCCTCGGGTTACTCCCTGGTATTTTAAAGCCCTGTGCCATGTTGGTGGCCCTTGAGGACTGGAGATGCCCACCCCCTGGTCTTAGAGGAAGTGGCACGGTCACCCCCTCAATGACATTGCTGCTTCCTATTGGCTCGTGAGACCCACGAGTTATGGCTGCAATTTAGTTCTCTCTAAATGGTAGGAAAACACAGGTCACTAGACGAGAAAGTATCTCGGGACCCTGGGAGATCCCTTGAGTTACAAATAGCACTGCTCAGCCCCAGAGGACACTGCGGTTCCAATGCCATTTACTTAAAAAGTTTTGAATCCTATTTAATTATGTGTTATGTGGGACTACACTTAAAAAAAAATCACTTATTAAGCAAAGGGTAATAACAGATGCAAATGAGTGAAATAACGCCACGTTTAGCATTTATTATATTGGGGGAATGGTCAATTTACATATGAATGCCAAAAAGTGCTCTCGGGTCACAGAAAGCCAAAGGCAGAATAGAGCAGAGTGGGACATTTGTATGTGACCACATGGCAACCGCCGCTGCACCTCCGCCAATTCGCCGCTGCAAACCCCGCCACCGGCCGCTTCATAGGCAAGTTTTATTATTGGTATGGGTAGGGGGTTAATTTTATGGGTTTTCGCAGTTGGGATAGGGGTTTGTTTTAGGGTAAGGGGGTTTACTTACCTTAGCGGCCGGCGGCACAAGCGGAGTCGCGGCAAAATGTCAGCAGCCATTTGGTCGCAGCAAACCGGCCACGACCAAAATGTCCAAACCCGAATAGAGGCAAGCACTATAGTGCAAACTACGATAGGGGAAAGGGACTTGGGAGTCATTATTTCCGCAGACTTCAGGCGAGCAATGTAACAAAGCAATGCGGAAAGCCAACAGGATGTTCGCTTGTATAGGAAGCGGTATTCGCGACAGAAAGAGACGAGGGGTGATCTCACTTTATAGCTCATTAGGGAGACCCCACTCAGAGTGCGGTGTTCAGTACTGGACATTAGATCTTCAGGACGTCATTAAATTGGAGATTGTGCAAAGAAGGGCTACTAAAACGGTGCATGATCTACAGATTAAGACTCATCAGGAACAATTTAAATGGCCCCTTCAGCCTACATCTGCATTGCCCCAAACGCAGAGGTCTGAAAGGGTTCCCCCAAGAACTGCTCTCCTCTGCACATAGTGTGTCAAGGGTTAACATCTTGTGTTTCATGCTGCTATGTGCTTCGTGAGCCCCACCTGCAGTGTTAATGGCTCTGAATTTCAAAGCCCAGCTGAATTAATTCAGAACCCCTTCAGCCTACATATACATCACCCCAAAGGCGTTTGGCGGCAGCTGTAGAGCAGCCAAAGGGTGTTAGCCGTTTGCTGCCGTTCGGTTACTGGGTTGGGTAACGTTTTCTAACACATTGCAGTCCTGTCCTACCAATCCTAACAAAATTTTAACCTCGTCTGTAACTGTTAGATATATGCCCATAATCACATAGCTGTCCATGAAATGTCTGTTAATTGAATGTATTACAACTGGTCAGTTAAAGCTGCAGTTCAGTCTTTTTTTATTTCTTTTTTTACTTCAATAGTTTCATGTGGGCAATCTCTAATTACCTAAAGAACTGTATAGCTGCAGGTCAATTCGTTCTCCATGTATTGATAGGCGAAATTTGGTGACATAATTAGAGCTGGCATATGTTTATATTCTGCCTCTGTCACTCAGTGGAAGCTCATGAATATTCATGAGCATTCCTAAACTGACAAGTGCTAGAGGGAGGGCAGGGCTGACAAAGGGGTGTGCCAGGGCTTGTGACAGGACATGAAGGGGCAGTGCTTTAGCAAATGGCTGTTAAAATAGAATACAAGAAAATTGGTCTTTCAAAGTTGTTTTTTTAAAAACAGAAAATGCTAAAAGCATTTTTTCTTACTAAAGAACTGATTTATTAACAAAAACACACATGCAGGATATTGACTGAACTGCAGCTTTAATGCAATTATTATTAATTTAATGCATGTATTACCATAACTCTGTGCCCAGGACACACATGAAAACGAGAGGTAACTCAATGTATTACTTCTTGGTAATAACAGGATTTCTTGCTTTTAGCACCCAGTTGATTTCATTTTCTTCACCTTAGACCCCCGTGTTTAGGGGCATCCCAAGTTGCTTTACCTGATTCTACCCTTTTTTTATACTTCTTGGTAAAACATTTTATAAAACAAAATTCAGATAGAGGGTTTCAACCAAGTACAGGAGCGGTGCAGATATTAGAGACAGAAAGTCTAGACGTGGTCATGTGTCAAACCTGGAGGCGGCAGGCCAATGGTAAACGTGAGGAAGTACATCACAGAACAGGGACGGTAGGGGTTAATACAGTAAGGCAGCGATTCCAAACTCTAGTCCTCAATAACCCACAAAAGGTCAGGTATCAAGGATATCCCTGCTTCAGCACAGGTGGCCTAATAAAAATGACTGAGCCACATGCTGAAACAGAGATATCCTTAAAACGTGTTGGGGGTTATGAGGACTGGAGCTGGGAACCACTGCAGTATGGGGAATTCACACATGCTTAGGACAGGCATCAGGCTATATCCTAAAGGAGCTTGTTAGGTGTCCAGTATATCCTAAATATCCCAGTTTACTGCACAGCAAGACTGAAAGTAGTTAGGGTTCAAATACCCAACCAAAATACGGTGAAATAGGCTCTAAAGGGTACCGTTAAGTAACCGCTCCCAGCACTGTGGGAGGACAATTACCACTAAAACTGCCCATAGGCAGAAAATAATAAATACTTTAATGTTATACAAAATACGACGCAGTAACACATACTCAAAACTATAATAAAAACACTTAAAACTTATATATCGGGTGGTGACGGGTTCAGGGATATCCAGGGTTAAATAAAGAATAATAAGTGTATATCCCCTACCCTAATTGTAGGACTTCTGAAGTGGCCACAGCTTTTAGACGTTAGAAGGGTTTAAAAGATTGTGAACAGGTTTTTTGCCCACCAAAAATGGGTAACAGATTAAGAATATCACAATTTAGTATGTGATCGGGATGTTAAGCAATTTATAAGAACATTGTTGGATGCATAAATTGGACAAGTATGAACCCACTAAAGAACTACATAAAAACCTGGTTGAGTGTTCATATAACAATCCACTCGAAAGCCGTCATTGGGAAATGTAGGGAAAACAAAACTTGTGGCATACTTGTCAACAAAGCAAAGTGGCCTTGGCAAAGCGTTCATATCCCTGAGAGGTCAAACATGCCTCACAAAACGGGATTATTTTATTCAGGGACACGCACTAGTGCTATACATGTTTTTTAATCACAGCGTTCTGACTTAAACACAACAGTGGATGGGCTTGCAACAAAACAAAAACAAACAAACATGAAGGATGAAATAAATTAATACAAATATATTAAAGCGGAAGGAATATCCTACATGTGTGTTTTTTTAATAAATCAGTTCTGTACTATGAGAAAATACTTGTAGCAGTTAAAAAAAATGTATTCTGAGTTCGTCCAATACTACAGCGATTTATACAACCTAACAAAACCCGAACGAGATAACAGGGAGGTAGAAAGAAAATTAGATGAATACATAAAAGGATCAAAATTAACCAAATTGGATAAATCAGAATCTACCCAACTAGGAGCCCCAATAACATTTCAGGAGGTCTCAGCAGCCATTAAATCCCTCAAGAACTCCAAAGCCCCGGGCCCAGATGGGTTCACTAACTTCTATTATAAGAAATTTGAAAATACACTGAAATCATACCTAGTCCGATGGTTCAACAAGATTCTGGATGGTGAAGCCCCACCGAAAGAATCCAAGCCTCAATTATCGTCATACTAAAAGCAGGGAAAGACCTTGCACTATGCTCTAGCTATAGGCCCATCTCTCTGATCAACACAGACATAAAACTATTCGCCAAAATTTTGGCAACTAGATTGAACCGAGTACTAAATACCCTGATCCACCCGGACAAGCTTCCGATAACATCCGGAGAATAATTAACATTATCCACAACAGTAATACGAACCAACGTCCCACCCTGGTCCTGCGGCTAGATGCCGAGAAGGTTTTTGACCGAGTGGACTGGTCCTTTATGTTCCGGGTGTTCAGAGAGATGGGCCTACATTATGACAATGGAGAGACTCACAAGTGTAATCCATGACCGGCACCACACCTTTCTGACAACATGGGATCCGTGGGAGACATACATTTGGAAGAATCCAATAGGTTCGACGATATAAGGAGACTACTAATGGGTAAACGGACTTAGTTCTGGTTGAGGATGCCTCATGTGTACCTGAATGTACGCTCCCTGCGTGAAGCACATGATAATTGTCATTCTACTACCCCTTCCCCCCACACCCTTTAATTTTTTGTACCCACCCCCCACCTCCCCCCCCCCTCACTCCTCTTTTGTTTCCCCTTTCGTTGTCAGTTTGGAAAAAATAAAAAATACAAGTTTAAAAAAAAAAAAAAAAAAATGTATTCTAATGTAACAAGCATTTTTGCTTCTATAGAAACCATTTACAAAGTCACGTCCCCTTCCCCTTCTGAGACAGGCTCTGGCTCTTGAGCACTGCCCTCTCTCTAGCAGTGCACCAATTGTATCTAGTGACTGCCTGGTCACATGATATTCCACACTGAACTTTGTATCCTGGGTACCCTTTTGCAGCCCTAACAGTGAATTAAATAACCCCTGATTCAGCGATCGATTACAGGAGAACGGATCGATCAGCAACTTAGCTAATCACTTGCCAGTGTGCAGATTGTATTGATGCGCATATTGAATGGAAAAAATATATATATTTTAAAACTGCAGCTTTAACACTTGCATCAAACTGAAGATGTCAGATTCCTGGGTTGTAGTTCTGGTCAATTCCGCTATACAACGGCTTCCATGCATTTTGTAATGTCTGTTTCACTACACAAATAATTGTAAACAGTGCTATTTGGGTGTTCGCAAAGCATTAAAAGACAGCATAAATAGCTTGCTCCAAACATCCGTATATAATCTCTTTCGTTTTGTATTCAGATTTTTCTTGTGTAGTGCTGACAGTATATACAGCTCTGCACAGGTACAAGGCTCCAGCCCAAAGAGCTTACAATAGAATTTGTGGGGTACACACAGAGATTAAAAGGGGTTTCCCAAAGGTCACAAAGAGCCGACATTGGGGTTCGATCCAAACCTACTCACTGCAAAGTAGAAATCCTTGGATTGCAGCGGTGCACAGCAAAGTGAGTGAGAGGGGACCAGCAAGGTGTGGGTTAAAAAATATTGTTTATTGAAATCACATGGTAACGGGGACAGACACTCTGACGCGTTTCGGACAGAAATTGTCCTTTATCTGTCCCCGTTACCATGTGATTTCAATAAACAATATTTTTTAACCCACACCTTGCTGGTCCCCTCTCACTCACTTTGCTGTGCACCGCTGCAATCCAAGGATTTCTACTCTACACTACTTCTGAGCGTGATGCACGCACCATGAGAAGCTGCCACTCGTGAGTATTGTTTTTCCCCCTTCAATATGGGGATTTGCTGACCGGGAACAGTGCTGCAGTGAGGATTTCATGCCCCGCGGAGTCACACAAGAATGATGGTATGTTAACCCTTTACCAACTCCAGCATATGGGCAGTCATACATTATAGTACAATCACTGCACTCAAAACACTGGGTCCAATACTCTCTCTTTTGGCTTTATGTGCTGCTGCTCTCACCATGATATGTGGACTTTTATATTCAAGTTTGGATTTCCATTGAGTCCGAATCAGATTGAGCACTGTTGTTGGGACTTGTGCCCCAAACTACCTACTCACTGCAAAGCCAGCAACATTCCCACTGAGCCACCCCAAGGGCCGATAATACGTATAACATCTTACAAACAACGCACACTCATTGAATAGTCAGCACAGAGGTCCCTTTTAGGGAATATGCATAAAGCATTACAAAATAAACAGAATTTGCTGGGAATGGGAGTTGCAACATGTGCTTAGCCTGGGGTTCACGTTTAATAAAGGAAGAAAAAAAACAGGGATTTCAAGGAGGCGTCTATAAGACTTGAGACAACACGTGCACGTACACACACGTACACACACACGTACACACACACGTACACACGTACACACGTACACACACACGTACACACACACGTACACACACACACACACTTTAATGCTAAATACCAACAGAAATAAATAAAGGCTTTGGGGTAATGTGGAGTCCTTGACACTACATATTCAGATTAGAGCAGGGGTGCGCAAACTGGGAGGGGGAGAGCAGCGCGATTTTCTGGGGGGCGGGGACACAGCGGTTACAGAGGCCCCGCGCTACCCCGAAAGCATTTCAATTAAATGCCAGGGATCGCGCGAGGCCTCTGGAACTTTACTTACCACCGACGTGTCCCCATGGCAACACGGCGGCAAATGACGCTGTGGGGGGCGCGACGTAGCGTTGCCATGGCAACGTGACATCACACGACCCACACGGCGTCATTTGACTCCAGAGCCGGGCAGGGGGGCACAGGGGCAAGAGTTTGCGCACCCCTGGTACAGAGCATGCAGTGTTAAACGGTTTTCCAGTGACCTATTTTATTTATTTTTTAATACATCATGTTTGTAGAGATGCAAGTGAATTAAATAGAAGTAGCTGCGTTAGTCCAGTTGCGGCAATGCAAAATAAACGAATACTTCAGTATTCGCACAACACTGAAGTATGCATTTGTTTTGCGCTAGAGATACAGAAAGATTTTTCATGAGAACATCACAAAACGTTATCCAGCCCTTTTTTGTGACAGTCGCAAAAAAAAGTTGCCAATACTAATCTTTAGTGTGCAGACTGGAAAAATGCTCAAGCAGAATATAAATAATGTCAGTAATACAAAAGTAGAAATATTTTCCCTAGTACTGAATTATGGTCAATATTCAGAACCACATTTTATTTTTTTATTCCCAAAGTCAATGTTATGACTTTGGCTTTGGCGAGCTCTCCGTCTGCATGAAGTTCTGTGTAACTTATACATGTGCATTTAAAGCAGGAATCCCTCCAAAGAAGTCCGAAGAGTTTCATCCATATAATGGTAGTATCTGGCCCCAAATATACCCTGCTCTTTAAAAAATGAAATGAAAGAAAGATTCGTGTTCAAACTCATGATTGTACTTCATTTCTAGCAGCGGATAACATGGTAACCTTGAGACTGCACTGGGCTCTGGGAAAAGGTCCTTTTTAAGCACTCAAAGCAGCAGTTCAAGCAATATCCTACATGTGGTTATTTTTAATAAATCAGTTCTGTGCTATGAGAAAATACTTGTAGCATTTAAATTAAAAATGTTAAATACATTTTTAATGTTTCTAATGTAGGAAGCATTTTTGTTTCAATAGAAACCATTTACAAAGTCACACCCTCTCCCCCTTCTTACAGGCTCTGGAGCCCTGCCCTCTCTCTAGCAGTGCACCAATTGTATCTAGTAACTGCCTGGTCACATGATCTTCCACACAGAACGTTGCATCGTGGGTAACGTAGCGCAGCAATAACTGAATTAAATAACCCTGAGCAAAGCGATTGATTACAGGAGAAGAGATAGATCTGCAGCTTAGCTAATTACTTGTCAGCGTGCAGATTGTATTGATGCACATATTGAATGGGAATGTATTTTTTTTTTTTTTTTAAACGGCAGCTTTAATATTTCAAAGGCTTATATCTCCTGAATGGGGCCTTTGACTTTTAAAATGAAAACCGCATTGGAAAGGGCAACTCAAATGCCAAAAGATAGGAGATCCACACAGACGGCTTTAAAGGCTGTGCATCATTTTACCACGATATCTGGCAACAAAAAAAAACAGCATGTGATGGAACACTTCAGTTTGTTTCCTTGAGGAACTGCTACTAAAAGTGAAACATTCACAACGCTGCAATTGTTTTTAAGATGCATACGCGTCAATGTTTTGTAACTTATATTCAACGGCCGAGATCCAGAGCACGAGATAACAGATGGACGCCTGCCCATGGCAGGCTGATTGCAGGATGAGCGGATTTGCCACCTCCCACTTAAGTATGGGCCAATGAAGCTTTGCACTGACCCGGTTCATGTTAAACTCAGCAGCACTGCTACTCTTATCAGCCTCGGAAAGCCTTTTCGCTCAATGTGACAAGGAGTGGACACGAGAGTGTACCAAGTTATCACAATATCACGGGTATCTTCGTGCACGCTGTTCACGTTTTGGAAGCTCGGTACACAGAAGATACCCGTGAAGGCCTCGTATCTAGATTTCTCCTGTACCACTGCCTCGTGAGCTAGAAACTGCAAGAACCATTCAATGTGAATGACTATTTTCTCTCCTTTCTCTCTAAATCTTACGCCTGCAAATGGTAATGTTCATCACTGCCAGACGAGTCTGCGACACCGGTTTATGTTAGCAAGTGTGGCATCGGTCCATACAAAACACGGTGCCCATCCTGGAGGAGAGAAGGGTTAATATTCCAGAGTATTAAATAACTGAGGGACACTAAATGAATTACAGGAGAGAAGAATTTCTCAGCGGAAAAGAAAAAAGTTCAACATAATGTTGAGGGCCTTCACTAAATGCTGAGACGGGTATCCTCAAATGAAAAGTGCATCTACACGTATGGTCTACCCCGGGGCTAGCCAACCACCAGTCCTCAACTGTGAGTTGGCTACCCCTGGTCGACCCACTATCACCATGGAATGGGACATCTAGCTACGACCAAAACGCCGCCAGGCAGCTCGCAGCGATGTCCAGGGCGACACCTTTAAATGCCACACCGGACATTTAAAGATGGAGCGTCGGAGCGGACTGTCTAGGCAGTGTAGCGGACCCGCGCGGGACATTGAAAACATGCAGTTGTCGGAGCAGGCGCGACAGACCTGGGTTGTCGGGTGCGCAACGGGTGGCAATCAGGCACGGGACCGGTCATTGCGGCAAAATGTCCGTGAAGGGTGTGTGTATTGCACAGCTTACTCTAAAAAGGTATTATAAATAAGCTGCACATCTTATTCTAAAATTCTTTAGATGCAGTCATTTCAGATGTTAAAACGAGGCAAATCACATTAAAAACAAAAGGCACTGGTATGTTGCAATAATGTTAGAAAGCATTTAAATGTTTCTTTGCTTTCAGTTAGAACTGGTAGCCGACGGCAAGCTAAGCATCAATTTTATTTGCTCCTCCCCACCTATAAGGTAATCCGATATATACGCACCACCTCCATGTCTGCAGGCCTATTAGGAAAGTGATGAGAAAAGGGCAGCAAACTCCACCCCAAATTTCACATGTGCTTGTCTTTTTATTAAGGGCATCAGTTACAGTTGTAACCTAATATCACTGGCAGCGCTCCTATGTGGGACTGCACCTAATGTATAACTAAAGGGAAAAGCCGTACACAAAGCCATAGCTTTTCCCAGCTCTGTATCTACCTTCTTAGGCCGCGTCCATAGTGGAACGCGCCAGCTTCTGCGCTTCCTCCTGCTCCCAGCGTCACGCTTCAAATACAAACTTGTTTGTATTGCGAAGCTCCGCTCTCCCTGTAGCGCATGTGCACGCGCACTATGCACATATGCATGTGTTTGCTTTGGCGCGAGCTACGTAGCTCTAGCCGTATCCTGCACTATGGACAAAGCCTAAGTGAATCATATTTGGATAGGGCTTCTTTCAGCTCAGATTCTGCCCTTAAAAAAAAAAAGTATGTTAAAAGAAAAAGAAAAAAAAAAGTTCAATTTTTCTTTAAGCCCAATTGTAAAAAGACCAATAAAATACTGTAGCATTTAAGGATTTAATAGACTGACTAATGATAGATGTATGTTCATTACACATGGCTATCAAAGTTGGGTGTAATTCTTACTCATTCACAGCAAACATTTAAAAAATACACTGATATGGGTTTCTGACCATTACCTCCTGCATTCATGGACTTATTGAATGCCAGGGGTGAAATATTAATGACCAAACAACCTAAAACTTTGTCAGTGTAATTGTGCTATGATGTTATATCAGATCAACTATGTGTGAACACAATTTAGAAAACATCTTACAAAGATTAGGGCTCACACTGGTTTTCAACCGGTTTTTGGTTGAGGAACCCAATAATTATCTTGTGAAATACTAAGGAACCCTAATAATGTGTCTGAGATCAGATGCATTATAAGGAACCCCAACCCTCTCTAATAGCGTGTCTGAGATCAGATGCATTGTAAGGAACCCCAACCCTCTCTAATTGCGTGTCTGAGATCAGATGCATTGTAAGGAACCCCAACCCTCTCTAATAGCGTGTCTGAGATCAGATGCATTGTAAATTCTTCTGTATTTGGTAAAATTTTCAAATTACCTAACAACTGCAAGGAAATCTTTAGGGATGCCCGGGGAACCCCGGGGTTCTTAGGACCCCCTGTTGAAAATCACTCGCTCACAGAAATAAGTGATTTTCCAAGGTGCGGCCCCCAGTTCATTATACCACCTCATACAGGCTGAGGGAACAGAAATATGGAAAGAGTGAGAGAAGGAGCGGCTCAGTGAGTAAAGACACTGACTGGCACAGAGTTTGAAGCAGGGGAGTCTGGTTCATTTCCCGGTGTCGGCTCCTAGTTACCTTGGGCAAGTCACTTTATCTCCCTGTGCCTAATCACCAAAAAAAATACATTGATTGTAAGCTCCACGGGGCAGGGACCTGTGCCTGCAAAATGTCTCTAAAGCGCTGCGTAAACCTTGCAGAGCTATATATGAACATGCTATTATTATTGGTGTTAAATGCAACGCTTGTGTCAAAACCCGATGGAATTAAAGTTCTGGGGGCCTCGATGCCCATCATACATCACGGGCTTTTCCCCTGTCCATCCAAACCCAACTGCTGAATGCCTTACTTCTGATGGTCCAAAACCAGCGCTGCCCTTTAAAGGATGTAGCTGTCAATCCGATTGCATGATCCATTTATCGGAGATACGTGTAAAATGCATTATTTAGCTGCAGAATACAAAAATCAAAAAAGACTAAAAAATAGAAAGAAAGTTTACTTCGGACTACACCAGGGCTCTGCAACCTCTCAAGGAAGAAGAGACATTTTATAAAAAAAAACATTTCTCCAAAATATTCAGAGAGCCGCAAAACCTGCATGAATATTACACCCCTACAAGCACATACATATATTGTGCACACACCAATAGGTATATGTCATTTAGAAATACGGAATACATACGCTACCCTGACCAAAAATACACACCCAAGTAGCAGCGGGAAGAGCTGCGTGTCGCTCGGGAGCTGCAGGTTGCCGACCCCAGCTCTACACAAACAAGAAATAGCAAAGTGCCTTACTGCTAAAAAGTGCAGCTACTCACAGTCTGCCTGCCGCTGATCTAAAGAAAGCCAGAGAGCCGAAGGCCGAGTTTATAGCAGGGGCGACGCGACCACGTGACGTCAGCCTTTGCCGTGCAGGAGACCAGAGATCGCGACCACGTTGGTGTGGCTATGAGCGGTTCGCCCTCATTGGCTGAACCACGCACGTGCCCGGTGACGTCGCCCTCGATCGCTGGAAATATCACAATCTTCTGGTTTCCAGCGATGGCGACGGCTGACGTCACGCGGTCGCGCCCACTTTGGGCAGCTGCGACCGACACGTACTTGCTACATCGCAGTCGCAAGTACTATAAACTCGGCCTTAGGCCGCGATTATAGTGCCCGTCGCTCGCGCAAAACATACACTATGCAATTGCGATTTCGTGCACGGCGGGGAGGCGTGGCATCACGTGAGCGGTTTGCCCGCATGGGCTTAAACGCGCACGTGACCCAGCCATCGCGCGACAAACACAGAATTGTTTGTATGGCTCATGTGACACGGCTGTCGTGCTGCAAGAACAATTCCTAATGTCTTTTCAAAAATCAGCGCTTGGGCGCTCGCACTGTTATTCCTTCGTTGCTTCTATTAGGCTGCGCTTACAGTGCCGACTGCGACGTCGCGCAGCGCCATAGCAAGTACACGCAGTCCGTCGTGGGTGCCCATAGCGGTCCCAATCGCCGGTAGTCAAAGAATTTTGACTTTTTCGGCGATCGCCGCGGGACGTCAGCGGCACGTGAGCGGTTCAGCCAATTAGGGCGATACGGCCACGCCTCGCCCCCTGTCGCCCTCCTGCACCAGAGTGCAGGAATCGCAATGGCGACGGCTGACGTCACGCGGTCGCGTTTCCGGTCGCATAACCAGCACTATAAGCGCGGCCTTAGTTTGTTTCCGACGGCACGCGCCGTCGCACGCGCACACGCGCCGCCACTATAATCGCGGCCTTGGGAAGAGATCACTGGCAGTGCAGCAGCTGAGGGCCGGTCTCTGACGGTGAGAAAATGATGGCACTCCCATCCTTTAGCTATTGCTCATTCTGATGGACCACAAAAATTGCAAAGGCAGTGATCACGCTGTAGTGTACATTGTTGTTTCCAACACTCAATATGCAAAATGATCTCTAGAAAGAGATGCAAAGTAAAGAAAAAAGATGGTTTACTCAAAGTATAATATATACAATGTATGTGGGAGCAGTAGGAACATGAATCGATGAGTTATGAAAAACAAATACAGCTCAACACCCTTATAAGGCTAAGGCCCCGCTGCCTCAGACCACGCGCCCGCACTGCAGACAGGTGGCACGTGGAGCGGCACTTGAACGCTATATGCGGTCTGTAGGGAGCGGGAGCTGCGGCCGGGGGCGTGGTTTCAGCGGAGGGCTGCAGCGGGGGCCTCCTGGGCTGCAGGAGGGAGCTGCTGCGGGCTGTATGCTGAAAGGTAAGCAGCTCCCCCCCCACAAATGCCCTCCTCTCCGTGCTGATCCCTCCTCCCGGTGTACACACACACACACACACACCTTGTGGAGGAAGCTGTCTGACAGCTCCCGCTCCCGCCGCTGATATGCTCATCAGCGCACCATGTGGCGCGTTACCGCTCGGGATCGCAATTTTCTTGCATCCCCTGGCGGCTGACGCGTCACAGCACATAGTGAGCTGTGCAGCGAGGGGGGACTGGGACCAGCTAGGAAAGGATACCCCTGCTGGTGAGGAACGCGCATGCGGCGGGACCAAAGAGAAATGCTGTGCTTGGGGTCCAAAGAATCACCCCGCGTTATAAGCGGATCACGTTAGAAATAATGTACAATTGAACAATAAAGTATTTAAGACACCAATAATCGTGTTGTAAAAAGTATTCATAAACACGAAAATTGGGAGCCACGCTTGCATGGCGATATAAGCGGATCCGCGTTATAACAGGGTTGAGCTGTAGATACAATGACTGCAAAGAGAAGCAAATATAATTATCTACAGTTCTGTGAGAAAGAATATGTACACCAAAAAGAAAAAAATAGGACTGGCAGAAAATAATAACGGATCGTAAAGTAAGCACAGTAAAGAGGAAGTGCAAAAAATTAGTGACAAAACTAATTCCAAGGGGAAGAACAATCATTTCAAGAAACACACACAAAGGTGGGAATATTTTTCATGACTCAGCACAGCTCTGCGCATTACCACTGTTCCTACATACATTGTGTATATGTGATATGCATTGAGTCAGGGGAGTACAACTCCAGTCCTCAAGCCCCCCCCCCCCCCCAACAGGTCAGGTTTTCAGGATATCCCAGCTTCAGCACAGGTGGCTCAATCAGAGGCTCAGTCAATGACTGAGCCTCAAATTGAGCCACCTGTGCTGAAGCAGAGATATCATGAAAACCTGACCTGTTGGAGTTGAACAACCCCTGCATTGAGTAAACCGTTATTTTTCTTTACTTGCTCAGTATTTCTAGACTTCATGTTGCACATTGAGTGCTGGAAATCATCATTTACATCAGAGTAGATATTTTTGGGAGGAGAGATCCCATAGGTTTCCGGGTCACCGTTTCAGCTCAGATATCGTAATTTGTCTGTATATGTAGTGCTGTTTTTCTATAGAATGTCCTATTGCTACCGTGTGTGTCGATCGCTGCACAGTACCACTACTTTATTTTGTAAAGATGTTCATTAAACAGGCATCTACACTACAAATTATTTCTCCATTTTCAGTTTTTCCGGCATTAATATAACAATAAACCCTTTACGCCCAGATCAGACAGGGCACGTTGCGACGTGCGCGTTCGTCACTCTTTGAGGCTAGTGGATGACAGTTGTCACACTAGAAACTGCTTGTGGCAGCAAGCTACAGCGTTGACGCTGCGACATTTTGCCGCCACAACCCAAATTGAAATTTGGGGCTGCAGTCGCATCACGTGAGCTGGTTCAGCCAATAAAGGCGAAGCAGCTCTGTGACGTTTTCGTTACGCCCCCCGCCATGCCCCCAAACGCCACGACCCAACTCCTGCAGTTTGAGCACAGATCACTGGGCAGACATAGCAGCCAGTCTGAGCTCGGCCTAAGGAATAGGGTCCA